>NC_090924.1:480221350-480521834 GCF_040938575.1 Ambystoma mexicanum | reverse complement strand
CAATCTCGTACTTGCCACTGTCTCAAAGTTGCCATTTAGTTTTACTTTTATCACTGTGGTCCCCGTGTGCCTTTCTCCTGTGCTCTGGTCAATCATCGAAGAACCGTCAATGAAGAGGACTCCCCCCAATGCATTTTCTTTCACATGGAGTATATCGTCATAATATTCAGTGTACTTGGTGAAGTCATGCACGTAATCTCCTTCCTCCACTGGCTCTGCTATGAATGTTGCTTGATTCACTACTCTGCATCTGACAATTTTGATCGCTGGGTTTGAAATGATCACCTCATACCCAGATGTTCTCTGTGTGGTCAATATGCTTTTGGGTTTCTCAAGAATGACGAACGGGGCATGCTCCATATATAGAATACTGAACAGCCCATTGTAATGCTAGCAGATATCTCAATTGCAAAGGTTGCTGCTGCCAATGATTGTTCACAGGGCTAATGGCGTCTCATTATTGGATCTAAAATCCCACTGGATCCAAAATCCCACTTTAGTAGGCTAGTGGTTTGTGTCCTAAAATAGTCCTAACATAGTCTTTTGTATGAGGACTGCTGTCATTACCACTTCATTTGAATAAGAGACATGGTCGGATTGGGACAAGAAATAGGCCCGGACACCCAAAAAAAAGTGGCCTACCCATCACCTCAAAAAAGTGGCCCACCCCTCGCTTCAAAAAAGTAGCCCACCCCATGCCTTAAAAAAAGTGGCCCTCAAACCATCATCTGACCGTGAATTGTGTCAATTCATGACTTTACAGAAAATCCTACTTATGGAGGGCTTGTGTGTCTGTTACATTACAACACAACTCATAAAATAACATAACGCTGCATACAGTTCTGTGACAGGGTACACATCTCCGAGACGCAGGAGTGGCATGAACACGACCCTTCACCCCTTGATAAAACAGGAAGTGGCATCAAATAGCATTGTTCCTAAGTACACTACGAAAAATAAGTTATGATTTCACTAATGTGATATACATTTTATACAAGAATGGATCACCATATGTAGCATTAATATCTGTGTGTATAGATGCATATTGTCAAATTACTGTGAATGCAAGCAGATGTCCAAGGCCAAATGATAATATGTTATTGTATAGCACTTACGCTTAACTCTTTTTTTATAGAACAAATAAACATGCAATATCACCCAACCTGTGTTGGTACTCATTTATCGACCTCAGAAGGATGGAAGGCTGAGATGGTTCGAACCTGCAACCTGCAGATCTCACACTCGTCACAGCAGCGAGTGCTCAACCCAATGAGCTATCATAACGGATATAGTAAAATGAGCAAAGGTCTTGATATTCTGAGGCACCAACAGGCAGAATTAGCCCAAGACTAATCTATACAGAATTCCTTCCACTGATAAGAGAAATGGAGTGGTGGATTGAGACTTCAGGAGCAATGTCATTGTCCTGCTTAACAATGGATCTGACCAATGTCCTGTAGAAAGGGCAACCCAATCCCCAATTGCTAGCCTGTGTCACCACACATACAGCACACAACGGGTGTAACTATACACACGGAAATGGCCCCGGTTTCCATATCGTATCTGCATCCAATAACAAAACAAACGGTAAATGTGCTTGCTAGAAATGTGAATAGCAGGTGGCATTGATAAACGTACTTATGGAATATGCCTCTTTTTTCATGTATAAAAACAAACAAGTGGGTATTCAGTTGTGACTCGAGCATCACCACCAGCAATAAAATCCATGAAGGCTGAAATGCATGCGAATTTGCTGCACAGAGGATTTGGAGACAGATGCATACTTTACCACTGCACCCAGCTCCATGCTGAAAAGGCACGAAAGTCCCTCGATTCATAAAGTACCCCTCCGCCTGGATCAAAATAAGCAGCTGTAAGCCTATATATGCGCTGCCCTTCTGACAACAGCATTAAGCAAATAAGCACACATTATTTGTGATGCCAACTATCGCTTAAGAACAGTTATTAAATGCAATCATTTTCAACAATATCCAACAGAAAGCACTGCAGTGGAGGTAGGCCTGGCACATTGCATATATTTTTGTGGTGTGAATGTGAATGCTCATAAAATCAGTGTAAATCAGAAAATGTGGGCTTAGCATAAGTACTGGTACCAACACACATTTCTGCCAAAGCCCTACATTCTGACTTAGAGCACTATCAGGAGGGCCCACGTACAGCTTCTGAAATTCACTGCACTCCTGAACTGAACCTATGCTATTTCAGCACTAACAATTACACACAATTCTCAGAACAATGACACATCAAATATGTATGTGAATAAGCGCAACACAAAACGCTGCAAATGCATCCCAATACTGATGGCATTACGTCATGCTATTCTAATACTAGGACCTGCACAGAGCTCTGTGAATACACCTCAGCCATGATCTACAGGCTACAGCATTCCCACTAATCCAGTATTGGGACCCAGAAAACACAAACATCTGTCAGTGCACCTCCATCCCGACCATTAGCACATGTGTCATCAGGCTCTATTCCACTCACGGTGTATAATACACCAGTCCACTATTGTCTTTACTTTGCATTCTGGTATTTGCAGTCCTTGATTTTAGGGCGACTACAAAATCCCAAATTGCAAAGTAAAAACATGCATGCCAACATTATCCATTACAAGTGGTCATTCATAGCCTGGTCTTGTTTTAACCTTGATTCTGGGATTTGTAAGGGGGGGGACATATTGTCATGTATGCTTGTATACATCCATTCTAGGACAAAGACTACACACAGCACTGCCAGTGCCCCTCAATCCAAACCTGCAACAGGCCTTGCGATTCCAATTAGGAAAACAACCTCCAATTGAATGAGAAGGTAACAGGAATTGGATGTGAAAGCAGCAGAAACAAACAGGACTCGAAAATATGCTTTTTCCTCTTGTTGCCTGCTGTTAGATTTTTTTGTTTGAATGTATGTTAGCAACAGTCCCTCTCCAATGTACGGCTCCATGGTCCCGCCCTTCCCACAACAACACACGCATACACACGCGCTTAGGCCGCTACCTCCCACACTGCGCTGCTCCTTACCTGTCACGGAAGGAGGGCTCTAATGGGGATAAACCCTCAGACCTCCTGCACTCACACACCCCCATGGTCCACGTCGGAGGTCTGCTCGAAGCAGATCCTCATCTAGTAAGTTCTCTAGGGGAGAAGTGCGAGGGGATTCATGCTGCGAAGCACAGGGAAAGGGAGGGGGGTTTACACTGAGGGACTTGACAGTGAGACGGGCTGTGCAGTGAGAGGGGTTATTATTGTAGGCGGTGGGGCACGCAGTTGCGAGCAGTTGCAGGATGTGTTACTTTTTTACCAAAAACTGGGAGCGGGCCGGGCTGACCTCAGCCCGGCCCGCTCCTAGTGTTTTGTAAAAAAAGTAACACTTCCTTCACTTGCAAAGTGGCGACTGGCGCCATGGTGTCTCTCGTGCTGACTCACTGCCTGCAGGCCCTGCTCATGCAGAGCAGATCAGAGTAGGCAGGGCCTGCAGGCAGCCCTGAGCCGGCGCGTGACTGGCCCAGGCGTAGGCTGGAAACTGGCCCCTCACCCGACGCCCCCCTCCAAATAATTTCAACCCGGCCACGGGCTGATGGGCCTATCGAACCCTGATTATGTCATGCCAAATGATTGTAGTATTTCATGTAAATACTAAACCACATTTTTATAATGATCATTTTTTTTTTAAAAACAGCCGATAATTAAAAACAAAACGGCCCCTCGGGGGAAAAAACTGGCCCCCAGTTCCCAAAGGTCATCGGCCACTGGCCGATGGACCGATACGACCAGTCCAGCCCTGATAAGAGAATAGGAACAATTCTGCACTGTAATCAGGGATCCCTAGAACAGATGCTGTGCATATTGCCCTTTTTAATTCATTGCATGTTTCGGCCATTTCACCTGCCCACACTATGTCACTGTCATCTTTCTGAGCTTCCTAAAGTCCTTTTAAGAGGGGTCTGGCATATGCACTAGATTCAAAGACTCATACCCTGCAGTAATTGCAAAGGCCCAGAAATTGTTGCACCTCTCTCACTGTCTTTCGTAGGGGTGTCTTCATGATTGCGTCTGCTCTCTCAGGGGTCACTTTTCTTCCCTCTTGAGATATCAACTGTCTGATGTACAAGATTTCTTCCTGGTAATATTGTAATTTTTCCTTGTCTACTTTGTACCCCTTCTCTGCCAAGACTGTCATAAATTGTATTGAGTCTTTTCTGCACTGTTCTGCTGTCTCACTGCATACCAAAATGTCGTCTACATACTGGATCACTGTACTATCAAGGTGTACGTTCCCTAAGTTCCATATGGAGGACCGATTGAATATTGAAGGGGACTCACAGTACCCTGGCAGTAAACAAGTATTTTTCCACTTTTGATTTCTATACGAGAACAAAGTCAAGTCTTGTGACTCCTCATGAAGGGGAATTGAAAAAAGGGCATTGTTTAAATCCATCTTTATAAATTATTTAGCTTTGGATGGAATATTACACAATATTGGGGCTGCGTTCCAGACCAATGGAAATTATGCTTCAACCATATTGTTTAGGGAGCATAGATCCTGAATAAATCTGCACAATTCCCTGTTGCTTTTTTCACTGGGTACACCGCTGTGTTACATGGGGGTTCTAATGGCACTAATAGTTCCTGTTGCACTAGAGTAGAAAAAGTATCATAGATGCCTTCATCTGCTTCTTTTGACATTGGGTACTGTCTCAGTTGTGGCAAAATAGCTCCTGGCTTCAGTTTAATTTTAACTTCCCCTACGCCTTTCAATAGTGTGATGCTGGAAATGCATCGAAGGGACAGGGCCTCTGTATCCTTGTCCTTTACTGCCTTTTATCATGTGTTCTGTCATGTTTTCGACGCAGGAGTTCATGTGGCGGTGCAGCTCTCTTTTTTAGTTTTGGTGAACAGACCCATGGGGTACCCTTATGGCACCCATGGGTAGGAGTGCAACCCTGTGCCCCTAGTGTATGTTTTTGGGCACCTCTGGGTGGCCTACAGAGCAGGGTATGGGCTGGTGGCAGCTCCGTGCTGAATTGATTGGAGCCCTGAGCGTCCTCCATTTTGGGGATGCCCAGGCCCTGTCATTGGAATCAGTAGATTCCTGATCGAGACAAAATGGCCCCTGTGGCCTCTTGCCTTCCATCGCCTGTTACCTTGATCTTCCCGAAGTCCCGGGAAGCCCTGACTCTGTCCCTTCCCGCTGATTGGCTGTTGGGTGGAAGTTCCATATATGGTAGTATGGGGAAGTGCTGACCAGACTGGCTGGAGCCTTCCCAACAACCGTATGTTGTGGGTACGCCTGTTGGGGGGACCTGGGTGAATGGAGTGTGTGACGAATACGCATTCTGTGTTATGGGTGTCTAGTATCTGGTGTTTGACACAATGACTGAGACAGCCCTGCCCGAAACCGGTATGGATGAGGTGTGGAGTGTTGAATGGCTGGGTACTTGTCCCAATACACATAACTTGTTGTGAGTGTCTGGAGAGAAGTGAATGGCCTGAATGCACCATGTGCCTGATTGGCTGCCTGCCTGCATGAATGCCCTTCACCGTGATTGGATGCTTGAGTATGACCTAGCGGAATGAATGGGAGATCAACAGTATATCTGGGGACCTCTCACTGCTAGGAATCGTGTTCAGAAGCTGAAGTCCACTACGACGAGTAACTGGAGTGAAGCTTGATCTTGAAGCCCTGCTGGACGAGAAGAATTGCGGTTGCTCTCCTTCACAATCTAAAAGCTGCTGTGTCTCCAAGGACTGACCCAGGACCTGTAAGGCGCCCTCTTCCCGAGCTACGAGGGACCATCGTGCACCAACAGATCTTTGCCAAAGCTCCCTAGTAGACAGACCTTCAACAGGCTGCCGACTTGAGACGGGGACTGCCGCGGAATCCCAAAGAGAAGTGCCCGGAGGTTGTCCGCCACTGTCGACGACCGCTGTCGCGACCGGAGCCGCCGTGCTCCCGTTTGCCTAAGAACTTTCAGATCCAAGGACGCTCTCATCCACATCGCTGGCGCTTTTTCCTGCTGGAGAAGGCCTGACCGTCGACGCGCCGAAGAGCATCTACCGGCGGGTTTCCCGCCACCCAAAGACCACAGAGACGCTGACGACTTGACGCCCTTGCTGGGCCACAGTTCTTCAAACTCTTTGCGGTCCAGGACTATCAACACCGAGGTGCCCCGCACGCCTCTTTCTTGCAGGACGTTTACGCTTCCCCGTCAACAAGCACCGTTAGGAACGAAGCTGCTACTTCACCGTCGTAGCTCACCCTGTTCTCCATCGGACGTTTGACGACCCGTGACTCCTGCTTTAAAAGGAGGACACTCAAGAAGGGCCGTCGATTCCCTGACGAGGAACGCTACAACGCCAGGTACTTGGGGTTGCAGAACTATTGGGAAGTCTTTTGTGAACAATATATGGACTGGGCTTGCGATATATCTTTATTCTAAAGGTTGCCCATGTGGGGGGATCTCCACACAGAGCTGTGTTTAACGGTAGTGACAGTATTTCTGACAATTGTTCTTATCAACTGCTTTCCTCTTTTCTCTACTGTTGGTTTCCTTTACGACTTGATTTGTGTGCCATTTAACCGTACTTGTTGATGCACTTTAAAGAGATCTAATAGTAATTGTGGTACCACGTAGAACTGTATATTTGCCACTATAGATAACCAAGCACAAAGTGCGTTATCGTGATATTGAATATAACCTTGAATATTAATTATATAAAGACTGTGTTTAACCGATACAGTGTGCGGACATTCCTTTGTGGGTGCTTGGGGACTACACTGTACTTAAGAACCAGCAGGCATCACCTTCCTGAGAAGCTAGGCCTTGATTGCTCGACCACGTACCATAATAGAGAATCTTGGCTGGGGTCCTCAGTGCCTCTCCTCTAACATATAGAGAGCAGAAGTACAGACACCCACCTCCAGTCTTTACAAATAGGCCAATGTCATATGGGCTGTTGGTCCACAATAGCTTGGAACTTGTGCCAAATCTTCCCGAATAAATGATGATGTCTTTTTTATCAATGCCATTCTCTATGCCACTTCTATGCTCTCAATTTTTACCCAATAAGTGAGGCTTATGAAGAACACTACCTTATCATCCGAATCATCATCTCTAAACAGTTCCTCATCTATCAAAACAGTCAGTCTGTGTCCTACATCCAGAGCTTTCACTTCTCTCCATGCTTTTCCCTCATCATCAGTCCTATGAATAATCACTCTCTCCTCTCTCACTATGACTGCTTCTAGTTCTATGGGAATCACCTGTCCTTCCTCCTCATGCATGGGTACTTCTGGTCTGAACAAAAATTCTGCAGGTAGTCACAATGTTTTACCCCTTATCCCAGGAAGCCATGCTAACAGGATCTGTACCCCGTAAAGAAATACTTCTGGATCTAGTGGTGTACTCCACTTTGCTTTCTGGTCTAAAAATGCTAATATGAATTCTCATGCATTTACATAGTGAATTTGTGGAGTGGAGCGTACTCTCCCATGGTCAGTGAAGGATATGGTCATGTTTAACTTACTCATCAAGTCCCTCCACAATATTTTAACTGGTGTTTTGCGGGAATACAATAATGGCATAAAAAAGGTGATGTTCTCCTATAGTGATAGGTATGTCGTCAGTAAAGGGAACTGTGAGAAACCTGAGGGTGTTCTCACTTGTAGACCCCGGGCATCCTTTGTTCAGGTGGCCACGTAATGGCCATCGTACTTGGATACCAACACTGGGGGCGGACAAGCAAGGGAGGATCATCTGGGCAGGAGGTCCTCAGGGATTGCGGGAGGAACACCCTTGGGAGAGACATGGTATCCCCACCTTTTCGACACCTCCCACCCGACCTTTCCTCCACGTTTATAGATTATTGGAAGTCTTGTCCCGTTGCTCCCTCCCATGTTCCAACAGGTACCAACACCAAAGGGAAGCGTAGAAGAACCAGGAAAAGGAGAACAACCACAGCACCCCATATTTTACAACAAGATCATTCCCCTTCTGCTGAGAATATTCGTCCTCCTTTTCCTATCACCACTCAGGAATACTAAAAATCCCATTATTCTTCCCCACTCTTTTCCCCCAAAACCACTGGGACGAGGAAGAGGCAGACTGGAGCATTGAACATTACCCATAGGAATCAATGTGCTATGAATTCCTATGGGCAGTCTCCATCTTGTCCCATTAACAAGGACAGGCAGAGTCAGGCAGGGCTGGGCAACCACTCTCACCTGATTCTGGTTAACTCTCCCAGCTAGTATAAAAGGTGGATCACACAGACCCACTTTGAGTGAGCTGGGAATGCTGGAGGAAGCACAGAAGCCAGGAGTGAAGAATCAGAGCTGGAGGAACCCTGGAAGACCTGGAGCAAGGAGGACTGCCAAATTACTGAGCCTGTAAGTACAGAGGAGGCTGCAGTATGGTGAGGGAGCTCTGACACCAGGGAGCCAAACCAGGGGCAGCTGGGTTCACCTGGCAGTGCCCAAGCCACAGCACCTCCCATGGGCCAGACAGGAAAGCCCAGGCCTTTGAGGGGCAGGTGGTGAGACCCTGACCTCATAAAGCATGCCGTTTACAACCTTGCAGCTCCCAAAACCACTGGAATGTTGTTTTAGGGGAGCTGGTGAAGTGGGAGCAAAATAACAACACTGCATTGTGGGACTTGAAGTCCAAAGATATTTTTTTGGTTGAATGTTTGCGCAAGGTAGTGCACGAGAAAGAGCAGTTCCTCTAGAGGTATGGTGCACCGGGTGAAGGAGAGTGACACACCGAGGGGTTGAACCGAAGGGGCAGGAAGCCAGAGACCCCCTGGCGAGAGAGATAATTATATCTGAAAGGCTGTGAGGATAGCGCACGACAGCCCAGCCTGAAGGGTGATACAGTCTTCCGAGTGCTGCAAGGTTACAAGCCACCCTCTCGGGTGAACAACAGAGATGGGGAGGTGCAGAAGTGGCAGCGGTAACAACCTTGACTCTTACATCAAAGACGGAAAGCATCTTAACACACCCAGTGAGTTGAGGGAAGCAAAGAAAGCCTGGTCTGTGTTTAATTGAAATGTTTGTGACAGTATTCCGAGGGATGAAGGTTATGCGAGTGCCGATAAGCTGCAAGAGAAAGTGAATCCATTGTTAAGAGCTGTGAATACAAAATACAAAGTAGCACAGTGGTCAGGCGAAGTGAGATTGCCCAGTCCAAAGTCTCTGTGAAATGTATTAAAGCTACAGAGGCAGCGTGAAGTGAGCGAAAGAAAGTAACCACAAAACCGCATGAAAGAAAAGTTTGAAAGACTTCTAGGAGCGATTGATATGAAAGCAAATCACACGTAGCAAGTACACTTTCCAAGAGACATTGGAACTAAAGGAAAATATGTAAAATCGAGGTAAAGAAAGAAAGGAGGGTCGAAGTGGTCATGTGGAGGTGAGAGCAAAAATCATCCCAGTTTCAAAAGTCTTCAATGGCTAAAATGTGAAGAGAGTCCGAGCCTGTCTTAGGGAGACCCGTGTAAGAAGTGAAAGTTAAAGGTTTGAGCCCGATTGAGGGGAACATATAGTGTGGAATGTGGAGAAATCTTGGGGAAGGGAACCACACCCACCAAGGAAAAAAGGTTGGAGCCTGACTGGGGGGAACCTATAGTGAACTGCGACCAAATACTATACTTAGAAACCTTTTGTTAAAACGTTGTAGAAGCTTGAAGGGTGACCTGGACTTGGGTGATGGGTACCCAAGAGGTTAAACCTGTGAACTTGTGACTCAGACTTGAATGGCAAAGAAGGCTTGGGAGGGCAGAGCCAGCTACCTAACTGTGTTTGCAAGCCAAATTGTGTTCATCCATCAAGTGTTCCATCTAACCCTGTGCTATACAATGTGGAGACGAGAATTAATACTGATTTATATTGCAAATCTGACATTTCTTTTTACCACTGATTTTTTTTTAGATACATATCTCTGTCACATTACTTTGTATTAGAGTAAGGGCAGGCATTAGGTTTTTGTTAGTATAGGCCTTTGTTTGACTTAGACAGACTGTGACTGTTTCGTTAGTATTTGATGGTCGATTACTCCCACCTTAGTTATAGGGCCAGACAGGAGTTTTTCCAACCCCCTTGAATCTAACAATAAAGGTTTTGAAACTTGCAACTCTTGTATCAGTGTCTACTTGTGATACCATGCCTCCCTTACATAACCACACTTGTAGCCCTGGAAAAACCCTGTGCATTCATGGCAATGCCTGACATTGGGTACTTCCCCTCCCTAACATAGGACCTTGTTGCCCCTGTATCTAGAATGAAGGAAAATGTCTTATCACCTATGTTCACCCCAACCTGTGGTTCCTCTGTGGGTATAGGTTAATCTCTGTCCCAGTAAAAGGGTTTCCTCCCACCACAGTCACATTCCCTATTCCGATGTAGGTGTCTGCGATCCTGCACTTGCGTTCCACGTTGCCATAGTATTCTGTTGTACAGGTACTTGTGTACTTGTGGTTGCATATGTGTTTGTTGTGTCTGCATGTGGGCTTGCTGTGCTTGCATTGGTGCCTGTTGTCCAGGTTGTATTTGCTGTGCATATGTCTGAGACTGTGTGTGATCCTGGGCATAATATTCAGGTGGCTGTGCACTATACAGTGAAGGGTATGCTGCCCCCCCTTGCATCCTGCCAATTTTGCTGCATCCCTCCCATGTTTCTGCATGCTTGAGAAATGTGCCCCATTTTTCCACACGTTCAACACTGTTGAGGCTGTCCTCCGAATCTGGGCTGTCCCCCATTAAACTCTCTTACTTGTGGATTCTGAAATCAGATCCTTCTACCGCTGTGTGCACCCCCACTTTCTCCCGGCCAATAATTGCATTCTCTCCTTCCAGTGAAATTCCCTCCAGCCATTGGATGTGCCTGCTATGTGTCTTGTGTAGCCACTCCATCACCACCCATCAACACAGCGCCTTCCATGAAAACGGACAACTTTTTCTGAAATAACTTTGCTTCCTCCAGCTTTCTTTCCTCAAGTTTCTTTTGAGCTTTCTCTTGCCTTAATCAGCGATGGTGAACTGTAGTTAATTGAATCTCTGGCCATGGTTTCGCTTCCATTCCCACTCATTTTTTGTTTTGGCTATTAGGTGGTGCTGAAAGCACTACCTTTAGGTCGAAACTATTGTCATTAGAATAAGAGCTTTAACATAAGAGCTTCAAATAGGGGCTTTGAATGAGGGTCTCTAATGCTTTTCAAATGCAGATGACATATGAGGATGGATTTGTGTTGTTTGGCTATGTGTCCCACCCATTTTACTCCCATCTTTAAGTCAAATCTATATGATTTTCCTCCCATTCCCTCCCATCTGCACCTAAAACCATACCCCTTGTTGCACTCTTTACCTGCATTTGTATTGTGGGCTCAATTTGCCAGTCATTTTCACTTCCAAAATGGGGGCCACCATGTGTTAATTAATAAAAAGTTATTTGACTTGTTTGATGCTTTAAAGCATATTTACTAGCATTTTTAAGCAATGACATACATTCTAATGTATTTTGTATTAAAAATAATCAACTTACTGTTACAGATACTTTTCGCTGAAAATGGCCATCTATGTCACACTCATGGAGTATCTTGCAACTCCTTCCTGACCCGAAAACCAAATGCAGTTGACCCCTCCCACCTTGGTTGGCACGGGCTCCTGAATAGTATTCACAGGTAACCACGAGGCAGCCAATGGGGGGAAGAGGGTTAGGGAGAAGTTGTGGATGAGTAGGGGGTGTTAGGATAACCAGAAAGAGGGTTAGGGTTTCATGGATTGGATAGGTACAGAGAGTAAGGGGTACCCTTACCGGTGACCGTTAACCCTTACCGCCTTCGGTGTAATGAGGCCCATAGTGTCCCTGACACCTCAAAACATTTGTACTGCCTGAATCTCCACTCTCAGTTCATGAAGACTTAGCCTTTTGTTCTGAAACGCACGTGGCAGCAAGCAGTATACTGTACTTCCAATCTCTGTGACTTTCACTCATGAGTTTGTAAAAATACAACGTTGTTAAGCAGTAAGCACGTAGCATCACACACACGATGCAAGCGTCCCCTGTTCCTTCCAACACCCCGTGTGCACTTAGGGGGGGGAACGGCACTTCCCCAGGCCATCCAGTTTCAGCGTTGAGTGGCCAAGCCGCATTCACCATGTCGTTTCTGTGCCCCCCCTTGAGGGAGTCGTAGCTCCTAGGACTCCAGCAGGATCTGCTCCTCCCTTCTCCTCACCACTGTGGGCCTGGGTCCGCCAGCTCACCATCCTGTTCTCTCCGGCCCATGCCTGTATGCCAACAATCACCAACAAGCAGCACAGGCTGGGGAGGAGTTTAAATAGCATGCGATGGCGTGCGCACACTCGCGCACACAATCTCCTATGTCCTCGTAGGAAATGTAGTTTCTGGGCTCTCTTAGCCCACAACCAGGACCACCGAGCTCCGAACAAGCTGCTTTTCCTCACTTTACCCCCTCCGCTAAGACCCTTCCCAGGCCCTGGCTTAGCACGATGAAACAGTCTTGCCAATCGAGCTGCATGCACTGCCTCCGACGGTTCCCAAGAATCCTCCTCCGGACCACAAGCCATCCAGGAAATCAAATACCAGAGTTTCTTGCCACGCCACTTTAGAGTCCAAGATATGCGGCACCTCAAATTCCTCTTGACCATTCTGCATCACAATCGGAGCCTTCCGTGTCATTACACCAGGAGCTGCGGGTTTAACCAAAGAAACATGACACACAGGATGGATTCTCAGATGCGAAAGCAGACACAACTGCACCGCAGTCTCTGATACACATTTCACAATCGTATGTGGCCCAATGAAATGGGGCAGAAATTTACGAGAACCAAACAACTTGATATGCTGAGTGGACAACCACACTTGATTCCCCGTCACATACTTGGGACTGACTCGTCTTTTTCCGGTCTGCCTGCTTCTTATAGGTCTCCTTGGCTCTGTCCAGATTTTGGCGTGCCTTCTCTCGTATACCGAGAAGCTCCTGAGTATGTTCCGTCACAGCTGGAATCTCATTAAACTCAGTAACCTCCTCCGGCAACATTTTATAATTTTGTCCATACAAGCAGAAATGGAGGGGGGCATACCCAGCAAATCATGTTTGTCATTGTTATAACAAAATTCTGTCAGCCACAAAGACTGGACCCAAGAGGATTTGTCCTCAGCCAGATATTGCTCCACAGTCTGATTAACCCTCATGCCAACATTTCATCCAAATATTCCTGTAAATATCGAGTCTCCTTCGCTGACAATGCATACACCCGACTACAGGGTAACCTAGCATTTGCCTCCGATCAAAAGTAATAGTCTCCTCATGGCCCTCCCCACACCACATTTTCATCTCCTGGTTCTGCCTGGTAACAGGACCAGGAGTCAAACATGACCCATCTACTGCCTATACCAACTCACTCTCCTTATTTAATTGAGAGGGAAGCCCTAACTTTGTTGCCAATGCGATGTCAATGAAATTTCCGGAAGCCTCAGAATCCACCATTGCCGACACCATCTGCTTACTATTAGCAATAATCAGGGTCACCAGAAGATAGATTTGAGGGGCTTTGACCTGTATTGTGTTAGCCACCGCTGATGGGAACTCCGCCTCCTTAAGGCTCGGTGTAGTTGTTCCCCTACTTACCGATCCCCCTCTTTTCCTGCTTCCACCTTTTTCTTATCCAAGGTTCGTACTGGGGAGTTTTTAAGACAGTTCTGAATGTAATGCCCTAACTTCCCACAATAAAGACACAAATTGTTAGTTCTCCTCTTCTCCTTCTCTTCAGCTGACAATGGTCCCCGTATACTCCCAAACTGCATGGGCTCCCCCTTCTCCCCTGTTAGGGAGAATTCTCTTATAAGGCTAATTTCCCAAACCTAGTGAGTCCCCCAGCAGCTTTGCTGGATTTTTTTTTTCTCCTGCTAAGAGTAAGACTCTTTTACTCCCACTCTTAGGCATGATTTGAGATATGTCTCTGACTATTTGTGTGATTTTGGGCTATGGGGTCTTTTACTCCATAGGGTAGGATCTGTTTTTTTATGTATGTGTTACACTGCACCCTCAGTGCAGTAACACAGGGGTGTCATAATGACCTCCAAACATAGACTCCATACCCTGGGACTGACTACTGTCTCCCAGGGCATGTAAAGTCACCATTGACTTTACTAGTCCTAAATCATGAACAGAACCAGTACAAACCATCATATTGTGGAAGTACTGGAAGGGGTTAATTATATTGACCCTCGGTCTGTTTGTCGGGTCCTCCCTTGTCGAGTTTCTGGCTGATGGCAGTGGTTACCACGCAAAATATTCCACCGGAATATTCTCTATGGGATTTTCCCATTGATTTTAAACGCACCACTTTTTGGTGCAATGTTAAAGATACCGCCGGTTTATTTATTTAATATTAAATTCACGGTTGGGTCTTTTTGCCAGAACTCTTTTCTAAAATGGTGTTTGTGTCCGTCTCTGGAACTCTGACCAAGGTCGAGCCCTTTGTTCCACTTTTTGGCGGGCTTCTCCACCTAAGCCCTCCAAATGGTGCCACTCTGTCTGGGTTCCACAAGATGTGTGTGGAGGGGAATTGGCACCCTGGACTGCGTTGCCTTAGCAACTCAAGTCGTACTCTATTCTGATTAGGCCAGTGGTGAGTCGCCCGGCTCACCACTTAGCATGTTTGAGTGACAGCTAGGCTTTTGAATGGGGGTTTTTCTACATAAAAGCAGGGCTTTTGGGACTGAAACTTCAGAAGTCGCCACAGGACCTAAGAATCCGAAGAGGGAAGAAGCTGAGCCATCTGCAACAACGACACCACCGGTGGAGCCCTGCTGCAACGACCTCACCACTTTCCCGACGACAAGAGGAGCTCTTCTGCTGGAAGAGTCTTCTCCCTCTTCTCCCTCTGAGCTGGTGGGATCAACCAGTTCGCCCCTTTCGCCTTCCAAAGACATATCTTGGTCGACTCGCCCATGCCAAGTACCCCGGCGACCAGATAGCCAAGCTTCACCACTTTGACTGCGAACTTTGCGGCTGGTCTCTTCCTTGGGCAGTGCAACGACTACAAAGTTCCTCCTCGACGAGATCTTCTCTGACTTGCCCATGACTTGCATCCACTGCCAGGAACAACTGCTGCCACTGGAGCTTCCCCTCCCTTTCTTCGGATTGCTAAAGGTGACCCTTAAATCCTTGGCTTTCTAACTGGGTTGGCTCCAGACCTTCTAACTTTCCTTTCCGAATCACCCCAACCTCATTTGACACTCTGCAAAGACTTTTAGTGCATTTTAAACCGTTTGATCCTGGCCATATTTCGCTTTGCTTCATTTAAAGTGGGCCTGGCCTATGAACTTTGGCTCTACAGTGTATACTGCCTTCACTGACTTGCTTTGGACTTATAAAAGTCTTGGGAACTGTTTTATTTTTATGCTCTGCCTTTTTCTCTCCCTTTAATCTAACTATTGGAGTGCTATCTAGGTTACGCGCTCACATGTGTTTTAACAAATAGTGGTGTTTTAACTCTGACTTGTCTAATAGTTATCAAGGGAGGTGTTTATGCTTTATCTGACTGTGTTTGAACTTGCTTTTGATTTAGAGTGTTAGTGTATTACCTAAAGTGTGTTTTAAATAAATAATTATATACTGTTGATACAAAACTCTGGTCAGTGTTTGCTTGTTCCACTGTGTTTTTGGCCCTATTGTGTATACTCTATATACTGCCTTACTCTTCTTGAGAGAAGTCTGACTGCTCAGCCACAGCTACCAGGTAAATCTGGGTGGTACAGATTGCTACCAATTGGGTTTACTGCTTACTCCTGTAGTCTTAATCTTTTTGCAGTGTTCCCCAAGGGAACTGCACAGGATTCTGCCTAACATCCCCTCCTGTGCATCCCCTTACCCCCTCACTTCTATCTAGGTGTACGAATAGTACCCCAACAATCCTCCTTTTTCCCCCTTTGCGCTCACTGAATCTGTGATCTAACCGCTAAATCAATCAATACACTACATGACTCTGGTTGTGGTTCCACATGAGCTATCACATCCTTCAACTCCTTTCTCAACCCCTGATAAAACAAAACTGCTTGTTTTGGTTCAAGCCACGTCATCTCTGCCACCAAGTGATTAAACTCTGTCACACAGGTCACCAAATTCTTCGTGCCCTGTCTAAGACGATCAAAAAATAGTGCAAATTCCAGTGAAAATCCCCCCCAGTCATACAGTATGGGATCATCCTTCTGAACTAAAGAGAACTAAAGGGATCGCCCAAGCTGCAAGCATCCCCTGACAAGTCGAGATAACAAATGCTGTCCGAGCTTGGTCGGACTCAAATGCCGTAGACTTACACAAACAATGTAGTTTACACTGGGTTAAAAAGGTGGCAAACTTTCTAGGATCCCCGACAAACCTTTCTGGCGCTGCCAGCGGAACTCCTAAATGTTGTTGCACTACCACTGTACTTGATCGGCCTGATGGCCCAGAGGTAGAAGCCGCCGCGGCATCTCCCTGAAGCAGCATACCTTGCGCAATTAACCAACTAACCTGCATCTTCAATGTGGTGATTTCCTGCCCGAGACTGGACCAATTCTGCCTGAATATCTTGAAGTGCTTTGAACACTTCAGTTAAGGGTGGAGAGGACTCCATATGGCTTAGGTGGCATTATTTTTTCCCACTTCAGGGGTTGGTGATTATGTCACACCCCTGGAGTATCTCGCAACTCCTTCCTGACCACCGAAGCCAAATGCAGTTGACCCCTCCCACCTTTGTTGGCACACGCTCCTGAATAGTATTCACAGGTAAACACGAGGCAGCCAATGGGGGGAAGAGCATTAGGGAGAAGCTGTGGATAGGTAGGGGGTGTTAGAATAACCAGAATGATGGTTAGGGTTTCTTGGATTGGATAGGTACGGTGAGTAAGGGGAAAAACATACATGACATGAAACACATCAAGGTAATTAACTTCCTTAATTTGTGAGTTACTAGATCACCTGAAAACCTTCACCTACTACCAGTGCTACATCCTTCCAGTTTTAGAACATTGCCTCCTAGGACCCCTAGTTCAAACCGTCATTCCCTAAACAAGCGACTAACATAAGCATATGAGTGCTCAGGGATATCTCCTGAGCAGCAATTGCAACACAACATGAAACGAGACATAAACAGGCAATTCAATATGATGCATAACATATATCAGCAGCACCCCAATTGTTCTCCAGGGTACCCCTTCTCACTACTGCCAAGCAGTGATGTCTTCCAGTAAGTGCACCTGTGGCAGGTAAGGTGGTAGAACATGCTCCTTACAGACTCCTGACAAGAGCAAGCAGCACAAACAACATATAGCGTCCCTGATATCTCAAAATGTTTATATTCCCTGAATCTCCACTGTCAGTGGCTCAAGGATTAGAGTTCATGAAGACTTAGTGTTTCATTCGGAAATGAACGTGGCAGCAAGCAATATACTGTACTTCTGCTCTCTGACTTTCACTCATGAGTTCGTAAGAATACAATGTTGTTAAGCAGTAAGCACATAGCGTCACACACACAATGCACAGCCCCCCCTGTTCCTTCCAACACCCCGTGTGCACTTAATGGAGGCCTGGAGAGGCCAACAGCACCTCAGGCAATCCAGTTCCAGTATTCAGCGGCCGAGCCGCATTCACTTTGTTGTTCCTGCGCCCCCCTGTGAGGGACACAGAAAGTGTCGTAGCTCCTAGGACTCCAGCAGGATCTGCTCCTCCCTTCTCCTCAACACCGAGGGCCTGGGTCCACCAGCTCACTGTCCTGTTCTCCTCTGGCCCTGATCTGAACAATCACCAACAAGCAGCATGGCCTGGGGAGTAGTTTAAATAGCATGTGACACAAATGTTGGGGTCTCTTCATACCTGCACTAAGGAAGGTGGGTCCCTTGGAGTCTGCCGGGCCTTCCAGTCCCTGGAGCCCTCTTGAGGCTTGTTCTTTGCACTGATTTATATTATGCCCTCCCAGAAAGGGGAAGTCTCTGTTCCACAGTTTTCAGCCCCACAAGCAGATGGGCCCTTAGGGAAGTTTGCGATAATCCGGACAGGTAGGTAAGTGCTGCACCCGAAAGGCAAGGAGGGTTGGGGAGATTCAGCCAAAGCTTCTTGACACAAAGCTCCCTATGTCCAGGCCTTTCAGAGCACATCTCCCTGCTGGAAAGTTATATTTTTGTACATGGTGCATCACTACCCCATTCTCGGCCCCAGTCTACATTACTTCTAGCTGCACACCAACCCGTAATGCAATCAGACCCACGGGGGCCAAATCAGGGGCATGTTCCAGCTCTCACACTGCAATGCCTGGACACCATACATTTCACTGAGGAACGCTGGGGAGGTGTGTCCTCCTGCCAGGAGGTAATCACAACTAAAACAGGAGCAACTAAGAAGGTTTTAAACATTGAACTTGGTGCTTTCACTATGTTTTTTTTCTAAGGTTCAGTTTGTGTTTCATTGCAAAACGCTGTTGTTCATATCAATTGGTGTGTATGTGCCCACTTTACAATTAAACGTGTGATTTTAAGAAAAATACATTTTGGATCAGCTGCCTATAGTTTAGTCACCACCATATGCCACAACCAAAACCTGTCTTTTGGTGGCAAGTGCCTACTTTTCAACAAGATGTGTGAGAATTCCATCTGTATCGCCATGCCCATAAAAGCACACCCCGTCCTAAATGTTCACACCAGCTGTGATCTTAAACAATTTCATACATGCTACATACTAATACCAACCTATGCCCTCTATTCCCCCATCCACCTACCTTACCTCTTCCCTCTACCCCCTCTCATCTCATCATTCCTCTCTTACTCTCCCTTTATTTCTCACCCTCTCACTCTCACTTTTCACTCATACTTTCTCTTGCTCATTATCATTATCAATGGCACCTTCTATCAATGTCTTTCTCCCTTGCTCTATTCCCCTTCTCATTTTCATGCACACCTGCACAACCCTTATCGGATCCTCCTTGAAAACACTATCCGCATTGCACCCTGGTGTCTATAAATGCATAATGCAAAGAACAACAGTAACGCCAAAACTATTGGCATTGCCAATGTGTGTTTCAATTCTCTCTGTACTTGCTCAGGTAGACTCAATATGTGATACAACATAGATATATTTTTATCCCACGGATCCCTCATCTCAAGACACCGTCTCTCTTGAATCTCTTGAAAGTAAGCAACTGGGTCTTCATCATCCCGCATTTTGCGGGTCATGATTGCACTCATGTCTGACATATTGGGATATTGCACTCTGAGTGCTTTCCATAATTCTGCCCTACAATGATTAAATGGTGCTCCGTCGTGAGTGGTATTCTGAGCTGTCACCCTGGGATATCCTGCTCGCTTCCAAACGTCATCAGCCCTTTCCCCAATGGCGGCACCAAGTAAGATTTTTATGTCACCCACTGCTATCATCATCCCTGCTGTCATTCTTTCTAATTCTTAAATCCACTTGTCTGCTCTCGTTGTCAGAGATGGTAAATTATCCTTATCCATTTGTGGCCATGGTATATATTGCAGCCCTCCTCCCCCTTTTCTAATAATGGGAATTGCGTGAACTCTGTAGTTTGCCTAGTCGCAGTCAGTTCCTGTTTTTTGGGTATTGCCCCTGTAACGTCAGCTTTCTTTAGTCCTGTTAAATCTCTCAATCTATACTAGTGTTAGAGTGGGCACCGCTGCAGTATTTTTTCTTTTTTATAACCACATCTTTATTCGCTCAACATTGTTTACATATATAATTAGCTTCGTCGTTCCTTGTAATATTTTGCATAGCACATTTTCAATCAACATTGTATACTGTATCAACTGCAACACCCCCCTTCTCCCCGGCCCCCCCACCAGTTCCTACAGGGGGCCCCTTAAGTCCTGTTACTTGCGGCACAGTCCTCTTCTTCCTCTAATATACCCAGTACCCTCAGTCTCTTCGGGATGTATAGGTGTGTGATGTCCTTGAATGCGTAATTTATGAAGGGTAACCAAACTTTTCTGAATTGCCTCATTGACCCCCGTATTGTCGCTGTCATCTTTTCCACATCTATCGTGTCCCATATTGCATATTACCATTGTAGAATGGATGGTGGCTCCTTGTATTTCCATTGTTTAACTATACATCTCTTTGCGGCCATCATTGAGTTTGCCCATAACGTTCCAGCACTCCCACCCATATTTCGTTGTCCCTCAGGCATAGTGCACAGGAGCACAGCCACTCCATCCAACTCCATGTACACTCCCATTATTTCAAGCACCTTTGATTTCACCTCCTGCCTGAAATGTTTCCCCACCGGATGTGTTCCACTGTTCCTGCTTCCTCACACCCCCTCCAACACGCAGCTGACATTGAGGGGAACATTTTATGAAGTCTCTCTGGGGTGTAGTGCCACTGGTGTAACAGCTTGTATTGTAGTTCATCATTCTTTAATTTTTTTTTATTTTTTATCATTTTTAAAGCGCTCACACAGCCCACAGGCATCGAGGCGCTGTTACAGGAATTGTTTATTTTTTTAATTGAGTAATTGTTTCTTTTGTCTTAGCTGCGTTACTTATAACGCGCTTAAATGCCCTGAGGTTTCTATGCACGGACCCGGGGATCGAACCTGTGTTGCTTCGAGTCGTCTTGCTTCCAAGGTGCCCACGTTGCTGCTGAGCTATCCTCCCAGGGTAATGCTGTACCGAAGTGTATGAGGTGTACCAGCCCTTTAGTGCTTCGTCCCATTCCTTGTCTGTGAGCGCCCTTACCTTACCCCATTTGTGCCTCAGGGCCCCATCTCCCCCTTTCTCCCCAATTAACAAGATCTTATAGATCGCTGATATCAGTCCCTTGTTACTCTCTGTAGATGACATTAGCTTTTCCCACTCTGTATATTCCCTTGTGGTCCCTTCCATCATTGCAGGGGTTCCCGCCCAATACCTTAGTTGTTGATATGCAAACAGGTCCTCTTTCTTTAAGCCCAGTTCCCTTCTGCAGTCTGTAAATTACCTGAATTGGGTTCCCTCATACAGATCACAACCTCCCTTATCCCTCCTTCCCTCCACCCACCGTTTAAACCTGTTATATTCCCTTCCTGGTGGGAAGGCAGGGTTTAAAAAAATGGGTGTCCGTATCGATGGCCAATGAGATAATTTAAACCTCTTGTTCGCCTGTTCCCAAATCTTCAGGGTATTCCTTGTGATTGGATTTCCCAGTAACCCCTCTGGCCTGTCCACCTTTCTCATCCCTGACACTTTCCAAAGGTGCTCTCCCGCCACTACTTGCTCAATGCACACCCAGTGCTTCTGATTCTCTGCCCTCTCCCACTCTGCCATTGCTCTCAGTTGTGCCGTCTGGTAATATTTCATTATATTGGGGCAGGCCCCTCCTCCCTGAGCCTTGCTCCTGAATAAAATGTTCCTCCCTATCCTCTGCTTTTTCCCTCCCAAGATAAACACCATGATGCACTCCTGAATGTCCTTCATCAATCTCCCTGGGACGGCCAGGGGAATCGCCTGGAAAAGATACAGGGGTCGAGGGGTTACGTTCATTTTGACAGCGGCTATCCTTCCAAACCATGATATGTACAACCCCCTCCATCTTGCTAGGTCCGCGTTTATTTGTTTCAGCAGCGGCGGGTAGTTTAACCCCACTATTTGTTTTATGCAAGTTGTCAAGTTCACCACCAAATATCGGACTGGTCCCGATGACCACCTGAATGGGTTGCTGTTTTCCATCTGGCCCCTTTCCCTCTCCCATATAGATACATTTAGAATCTCTGACTTTCCAAAATTCATTTTAAAGCCTGACTCTGCAGAGAAAGCCCTTATCTCCTCCATTATTGCCGGTAGCAAACTCTCTGTCTTGGTGATCATTAGGACCACATCATTGGCAAACAGGCCTATTTTGTGCTGCGTCTTCGCCCACTTGACCGCTTGGATCTCCCTATTCTCCCTTATCCGATGCGCAAAGTGTTCCATCACCAGGACGAAAAGGAGAGGGGAGAGTTGGCATCCTTGCTTTGTTCCTCTTCTTATTGAGAATGGATTGGTCAAACTCCTGTTCACTCTAATCTTAGCTTGGGGATTCTGGTAGTTAGCCTGTATCATTCTAAAGAAATGTGGTCCTATTCCCACCTTTCTAATTATTTGCTCTATGAAGGCCCAGTTGACGCGGTCCAACGCCTTCTCTGCATCTAACATTCCTTTCATCTCCTGCTGTCCCCTCTGCCGCCCCCGCCTACCTTGCCCGCTCTTCCCCCCTCTTCTGCCTCACCTTGGGCTCCTTCTTCAACTCTGCAGGGCAAACCTCTGATTTGTACCCCTCCCTGGAAGGCCTTTAAGGCTGACAACCTTCTTCATCTTAACAAAAATGAGTTGGCGAGAGTGCACAGCTTATTTGTATGATAATCGGCTATGGTACTGCCTTTTAATAGTTTAGTTTTAATGATAGTTAATAGGGTGCATCCCACTACAAAGTGCCACCGTGCAGGGCAATAGAGTTAACTAATGCGAAAAGAGAGACCTAGGCTAATTTAACCCACGGTGTGGGCTGCACATCCTTGTTACCCACTTCAGGTTAAACCATTTTCTTGAGTCTGTGTATTGATTATAAGCAAACTGTAACGTGTTTCAAATTCCTTTATTCATCCAAACAGGTTTATATTTGCTTAAAAGGATCTTGGTAATTGGTTCTACTTCACCAATTAGGCTAGCGCTGAAATTAGGGCAAACAATAACCCTATGGCTAATGCATTTCGGAACAATTCCTTCCTCAGAGCCGGGTTATATATGCACTGCTAATACTGTAACCATATGTCGTGTCAATACATTTCAATTGACATGGTACCATTCAATTCCAAAAGTTAATTCAAAAACATAATTCAAGAAGGCAATAATTCAAATGCACAGGGTGCCCACATGTAGAGACAAACAGTTAACACAAAAATAGAGAAAGAAAAAGAAAATATAATAAATTCACTTGTTCTTAATTATCACCATAGTTCAACTGCTTATTGACCTGTGGCGTTCAGCAATGTGTTATTATCTGTGCGGCATTCACATATGTCTAATGCTTTTAAATAAGCTCCAGATAATCAGGGTGACACCATTTATAAAAGGCAAGATATAATCATTAGTCTGTTAGCAACCCATGATCAATGTGTCCTCTTCCCATTGCCTAACGCTCTGTTACGGTGCTTTGGTGCTTACATATTCGTGCTGGATACTTTGTTTCAAATTATGAATGTAAGTGCAGTGACATCTCATATCCCAGTGCACCGCTTGTGTCTAATGTTGATGACTAACCTGTCTGCCATAGTAATCCCTATACGGGAGTGAGAAGTCTCATCAGTTTGCTTTGTTGTAATCTTCATCTTGCCACTCTCAACTCTCACTCGGCTGTCAAACTCTGACATCTGCCACCTCCTGGAAGAACTTGAACTCGATGTCCTCGGTCTCACCGAGACATGGTTCACGGCCAGCTCTGTCACGAGCTTTGACACTCTCCTCTCTGACGGCTAGCCCTGATCTTCCCTGAGTGGATTCCCACCTCTATTATTCCCACGCAGACATACTCCTCTTTCGAATGCCTTGTCTACAGTCTTTCTCTCTTTCCAGGCCAGTCTCTTACCGTGGCTACTATCTGTCAGCCTCCTGGTCAGATCACCTCATTTGTCTCATGGCCTCAACCACTCAACTCCTCCTTCTTGGTGACCTCAATATCCATCTTGACTCTCCCTGTTCCTCCTCTGTACTCTTCCTTGACCTCTGCGATTCCCTCTCCCTCTCTATCTTCCCCTCTTGCCCCGACTCATTCTGCAAGGCACACACTTGATGTTTCGATCTCCTCTGACTTCCCCCTCTCTATCCCTCTGACCACTCCTATCTCCTGGAGTGATCACTCACTCTTCTCCTCCCATCTCTCCCTCTCTACCCGCGAGGCCAAGCAATACCCCAACACTGCCACCTACCTTCTCGGACATCCGGCCAATGAAGCGGGTGTCAGTTGAGGCTTTCGCTGCCACCTTCTCCCCCCCCTCCGCCTATGGCTGACTCACATCCTGACACAGCCCTTTCCATGCTCTACTCTTCTTTCTCCGATACTCTTGATGCTCTTGACGCACTTGCTCTTGTCATGAGGATCCGTTTGAAGCCCATAGCCAAGTGCATTTCTTGGTATGACTCGGACATAGCTACCATCAAATGTAAGTGCAGGGTGGCTGAGGGGAAAGGGAGGGCTTCTTGTTCATCCTCTGACAAACTGGCCTGCCGCCTGCTCCAAAGGCAATACAGACTCTCTGTCCATACTAAGAAGAGAGCCCACATCCAAGCCCTTGTCTCAGCAGCATCTAACAACAAAGCTGAATTCTTCAAAATCTTCCAGGAGCTGGCCAACACTGCTGCAGTCTCTACCTCTTCTGTCGCCTGCCAAGCCCTTTTCACGGCCCTTGCCTCTCGCTTCATCTCAAAAACCCAGGATATCCTGTCCACCATCTCGTTCCCTTTCCCTCTTCTCCCTTCTCCTTCTGCAAACTCTGGCCCTCCTGCAGCCGCCCCCCTCACCCTCCTTCTCGTCCTTTCCCCTTTTCTCCCCTGACGAAGTCTCTAGACAAGTCTGATCTATGAAAGTCTTGTCAAAACAGGCTCTTCCCTGTCCTTCCAAAACCCCCAAGGACCACATTGACACTGTTGCAAACCTGGCGGAGTTCTGCAACCTTTCCTTTGCTTCAGGGGCCTTCCCCTCACCTCTGAAGCACTCTCTGGTGCCCCCTCTTCTCAAGAAACTCACAGATGACCCTTCTTGCCCGACAAACTATCGCCCGATCTCCATCACTCCTTACCTGGCCAGACTCCTGGAAATTCTGGCCATCTCGCAGCTCAACCTTCACTCCAACTCTGTTGGTTGTCTCCACGACCATCAGTCTTGCTTTAGAGCTGACAGAAGCATGGAAACTGCTCTCCTGAACATGCGTGAAGATCTGCTCTCCAACCTTGATTCTAACATCCCCTCTGTCGTCATCCTACTTGATCTCTCTTCTGCCTTCGACACGGTCAACCATACCATCCTGCTCAACCGTCTCGGTGACAACCTGGGTATCACTGATCAGGCCCTGACCTGGTTGACCTCTTTCCTCTCTGATCGACCCTCCCAAGTCCTACTTGGGTCCTTCCTTTCCTCTATCTCCTGTTCTGTTCCCCAGGGGTCTAACCTCTCTCCCTGGCTGTTCAACCAATACCTGGCAACTCTCGCCCATTGCATTGCCATTTTCAACTCATTTTCAGGCTTCCCTCATGCTCCCTCTTCTCCTTCTCTCATCTCTGATTGCTTGTCTGCTATTCAGGAGTGGTGTGCCACCAACGATCTCTGCCTGAAGGCCAGCAAGACAGAGATCCTCCTAATCGGCTTCACTCTCCTTTCCTGTCACTCTCTGGCCAGCCTCCCTTGGCCCTCCTCCTACCCCCACCTGCGAGGTTAAGAACCTCAGGGTCATCTTCGACTCCATGCTTTCTTTTCCGCCCACATCTCTGATGTTTCAAAAAATTGAAATTTCCAACTGCACCTCCCCAGAGGTATTCTTCATTTCCTCTCCTTCCCCCAGAAGCTCACAGTGTCTCGAGCCCTGGTTCTCTCTAGGTTGGATTACTGCCACAGCCTCTTTCTTAATCTACCGGCTTCTGCTCTGCACCCTTTGCAACTCATCTAAAACAGGACTGCGAGAATTCTCCTTGGACTCAAGCCCTGGGATTGTATCTCTCCAGCCCTAAAATCTCTTCATTGGCTCCCAGTGGCTGCAAGGATAACATTTTTGTATTGTCCACAAGGCTTTCTGGGGCCTGGGTCCAAAATACCTTCAACTATCCCTCCGTAAACACCTTCCCTCTTGAGCCCTTCGCTCCTCCACCTCCAACTCCCTCATGGTCAGTCGCTTCTCAAAGAAATGAGCTGGAGGTAGATCGTTGTCTTTGTCTGGGGCATCCCTCTGGAATAGCCTCCCTGCCACTCTGAAACTGGAGGAGAACCATCTCCGGTTACAGAAGCACATGAAGAACGTCCTCTTTGCTTCTGCCTTCGCGCCTCCTCTCCCCTGCTGATCTGTTATGCTTCGGCATCGTGCACCTAGTTACCCTCTGTTTTCAGGCCCAAGTACTTGCTCAGCCTGCAATACAACCGCACTGCCTCCTGGCAACCCTTGCACTTGGGTCTGTATCTGTAACCCTACAGTCCATGCCTTTTCTGCACTTATAAAACACACCCTGTCTGGGCCTTGAACCTAGCACTTGCAACTTGATGGCTGAACTACCACTGCTGTTGCTTTGTATTCCTTTGCTCAGCACTTTCCACCTCTTCCCCACCGCCCCTGCATTTTCCCCCTTCCCTCTCCCCTACACTTGCATGTTCTCAATGCCACTGGGCCTATTAAGATGTTTTGTTCTCCCTTGCCTCGTCGTGCTCTGAAACACTTGTGTAAGAGCGCGATACAAATAAACTATCAATATCAAGAAGCGGGCAGGTGCGCCACCCCCCCTCTTCCAGCCTTGTCAATGATATGTAGGACCCTTCTTATATTGTCAAACGTGTTCCGTCCTTGAATAAACCCTGTTTGGTCCTGCATCACCAGACCCGGCAAAATCCCTTCTAACCTCACAGCTAGTACCCTCGTATATAGTTTAGCGTTCACATTGATGAGCGCTATAGGGCGGTATGAGGAGCATAGGTGTGGATTCTTCCCTGGCTTTGGGATGAGAGTGATGTGTGCCATGTTCATGGATGTGGATATCTCCCCCTTCTGTCGAAAGTAATTAAATATTTCCGTAAGGGCTTTGGCGAGTGGCTCCCTGAATGTTGTGTAAAATGTTAGTCCCTCTTCCCCCGGTCATTTGTTTACCTTTAATCATGATATTGTTCTTTGGACCTCTTCGCATGTTATGGGTTTCTCTAGTTGGTCTTTTTGCTCGGGGGCCAGTCTTGGCCCTGTTAGGGTAATATTCTGGAGGTCGGCAGGGCCACACCCGGAGTCCGCGGACCTCCAGCTGTGGGAAGGCGCTAACTCCTTCCGTGTCCCAAAGAAGTAGAAGGCCCACACAAGAGCAATAGGTTACTGCTGTTTATTGTACAAAACAGACAGGGACAGGTTCACGGAGCGTAGGTTCCCAAAAACTTCTCGTCGCAAGTAGGCTCGCGGACCCCTTTTGTAATTGAGTCACGTAACAATGTGCATCATCTGTGAAAGTTCAGCCTCAAACATACCGCTACTCCGGGTTGGCTCCCCGAGTGGTAGGGTCAGTATAGGACAGTATATGGTAAAGGGTTATTGGTAGAGAAGAGGTCAGATGGTACTCTTGGGTTGTCCCTAAAAATTGCTACTTGAAAATAGTTACATGAAGAGAGTTAGTGATTGTTTGTGTTGTGGTGCCGTCGGTGATTAGCCCCCATGTCTTGATTGGTCCATCCACGAGCCCACAAGCCTGGGACCAGCGTCGTTCCCAGCTCGCGATGTACCTGGTGTTGGCAACAATGTGTGACTATGTGTCAGTAGAAGGCAATGGACAGGTCATGTTACTTATTAGAACGCCCCTTTCCCACTACCGCCGGGGTTTGAGTTGTTACTCTTTTGTTGCAAGCTGGGTCCCAAACGTGGGAACCCAGTGCTCCTTCAGTCCTTGAGGCTTGGCATCATATCAGGTCAGCTTGGTCACGTGTGGAAAGACCGTGTTAAAGGCAGAATTATGGGGATTTCATTTGTATTTTGCCTTCTGGCCGCTACACCGGTGGCAGGTGTAACCTTGGCTGGGGGAGCCCAAAATGTGGGTTGTAACGTTGCAAGCTTGGCTGTGGCAGCTCCAGTTTAGGGCCGGTTTTGTGTGCTCAGCATTTCGTGACTCTGTGTCAGCTGATCCAGGCCTGCCGATTCTGGTTTTGAGGCCTACTTTGGCTTTGTTATATCTAGCGGTATGAGGTCCATAAGGCGAGGGGTGTGGGAGTGCGGTGCAGCTTTTTGTGCATTGGTCCATACGGTTGTGTCTTCAGGGTTAGTTGCATAAAGCGTCTGAAAGCATGTACACAAACTCTTCTGACGTCTTGCGTTTCTGCGATGCGGTTGGTGACCTATATGAAAAATAATAACGATGCATGTCTGTGAGTGTGTATGGTCCTCTATGTCGTAGCACTGAGCATGTTCTTCATGTGATTTTGGTGTGTCTGATCCAGGTGTACGGCAACATGCGTGTTTCGGTCCGTTGTGGCTATGTCGTTGTGTCATCTCTAACAATGGTAGGCGTATGTTTGTGGCATTTAGCCGAGCTGGTCCATGAGATCGGTTTCAGCTCCATTGTGGTTCCAACCTTGTGTTCTGGGTGGGAAGCGGCCAGGATTTGCAGGTGGAGCAGGGTCACGGTGGATGTGGACATCCGGGGCAGTGGACAGAGGTGCAAACTCTTCCCGCGGAGGGTGCTTGGGTCGTGACGTCTTCGGCCATAGTTTGTACATGGGTCGGGGGAAGGGACCGTCCCATTTTCCCTCTTCAGTCCTGCCTCTGGTCGACTTGTCGACCAAAAAATTATCCACTCTCCTGTGCACTCGCCAAACCTTTGTAATACCAGCCAGGTGTCCGTACCGGTCCACGTGATCTTCAAACGACCAGTACATATACACACATCCACCGCCGGGTTTACAATAAACTCATTTCCCAACGTAGCTCTTCGGATTCTGTGGATTTTCAACCTTTATTGATGGGGGGCTACAAGTTTGCTTACACTATCTGTTGGCGTAGCCGTTTGCGTTCCTTGATGATGTCTGTGTGTATTTCGTCTTCTGCTGGCATTAGTATGTGCATGCCGATAATTTATTCTGCTGTGCGGTTTGACATCGCCATCTATAACTTTATCCCCATTAGAGATGCCATTCCCAGTACCATGCATCCTGCCAATACCTTGAGACCATCTGCCAGCCATGACGGCATCCATGACCAGATGTAGGAGAACCAGCTGCCATCCTACCATCCTTTTTTGTCCCCTTTGCTTCTTCTTCCATCTTTGCGTGTATCTTGGCCAATTGCGATACCGCTTCTGAAAGAGTACCGTTATCTTCATTGTTCGCGGGAATGAACATACAGCAGGAACTTCCAATCTTCGCGCAAACTCCTCCTTCCATCACTGTAAGAAGGTCCAGCACGTATCTGTTCTGTAAGGCCACCATTCTTATTGCCCTTAGTTCTTCTTTTATTGCGTTGAATCCGTTCACCGTGGAGTTTATTGTCATCATCAGCTCCCATCTTGTAATTTGCAGCCATTTTGCATTTGCATACTCCTGTACTCCGGGATGTATTACTGAGGAAAAGAACATGGCTGCTCTACTGAACAATCTGTGAGCCGGTGGGATGTCGCTGAGGGCTGTTTCTGACTTTCCCCATAGGTGGTTCCCCATCAGTGGTTCTCCTTGCCTCTTGACCCTAGTCAGCATTCTTCCGGTGGGGGTGGCACCCCACGATGTGCTAGCCGTTTGTTTCGTTGATCTTTTCCTTCTCTTGTTTCCTTCATCCATTTTGGGGAAGTTTTCCATTTTAACATGCTTCTGTGGGACCACTAGGGAGGGAACATTTACATGTACCAGGCTACATACTCTGCCCTATGATTGTGGTAGGCTGTGGTATGCTTTTGTTCCACAGGCCCAGTAGTGGTCCATTAGTACTGCAGTTCCAGCTCCCCCCCCTCAGGTAACTTCACTATCCGTTTGCATTCTTCATTCGTCCCTACAGCAGTTTCTCCATTATGCTGGTAACATAACGTGGGGGATTTTACTGGGATAATCATCAATGGTTCCTCCTCCTTGTCCAACTAGGCCAGTAGTCCTGTGCTCTTCCCCCATTCCTTGTAGCATCTGTCATTTTCTTCCTGAACCTTCATTACTGGAATCTTTGCCAATGTTAGTATCTTGCTTCCCACTACTCCGTCCACCTATCCGTTCTTCGTGTATACCTTGCCATATACTAGTAACAGTGGTCTCTCCCAGCATCCAGGCTCACCTCCTACCTCACTTGCTCTCCATTTACACAGCAGATAATCCAGTGTCACTTCTTTCGTTTCTCCTTTGTCTGGTCCGTCCGTCATGTACCGTAGCCCTTGTGTGAGTTGCCAGCAGTTATCATACATAGGTAATGTTTTAATGAAGTTATCTTCGTATGGGTATGTTGACCTTGATTGCCACCGCAGTGTCGCCATTTTCCCTTGGAATCGTCCTCATGTCTGAAACAGTGCTAGATAGAGAAGGCATTCCGCTGTGGGCGCCTGCACTTCAGTTGCCACAAACTTTCTGGAGGCGCTCATGGCGTACAGAATCAACAAGCAACAGTTGTCCTTTGTTGTATCCTTACCAATTTTGAACATATGTTTATACCACATGTTGTTCGAAACGTGTGCGGACTCTGTAAAATATGTGTCAGCCACATGTACATCAAGGGAAATACTACATTTATCTCTCCTTACATTTTGTCCCATGCTACTCGTACCACCTGACATAGTGCTCCTTGCGGTAGGGGAAATGTCAGTATTGACCTTTGCAGTTGCATGCAAAGCATAGAAGGCCTGCCAAACAGCGGCAGCTATCAGTACAGTGGTAAAGAATACCCCTAACATTTTTATTACAGTTGTTAAAACCACTGGCATATTGACTTTACCTTATGCTGCCGTCCTGCAGCTACTTTAGTTCGGATGATATAGGTGCCCGCCTGAAAATGTCTAAATTTTGCGTAGTTAACTGTTAGTATTTGATAATTAAGCCCTGCGTATCAGATGTCGTTCACTGCCCATGAGAAAAGCTCCTCCCACATCCGCCTTACTGTCCTGTCTCTCAGAGCAGGTAAGGGCGCCTGGAGGTGTGGGTATGAGCGCAATATTAGTAGCAAATATGCGTTGTAGTAAACGCGTAGCCGTCTGGTTCTTAAGTACTTTGGCCTCTTAATTATATATACAAATTGGTGTGATAATGCTTCTGGGTGGTCGTCGGAAGGTAGCATTTAAGCCTGGGCAGTGACAGATGTTTTTTATCAGATATTTGCATACAATAATCACAGTGTGCAATACCTGCATGTGTGAGACAAAAAGAGAGAAGAGAACATGCACGTGTTTACACAGTGTTGTGCTTATTGCTGATATCCTTGTCGGGGTTACTTCGGTAGACATTTTGTTGGATATGTTTTAATTCACACTCTACTGTTTTACTCCGTTATCACTTATCACGGTCAAGGTTTTATAAGTAGGGCAGTGGGGACATTTTGTGTTTGAGATTTCGTTACCATGGGGTGTGCTATGGGCTGTTGTTAAGTTTATGTCCTTTGGTGTATCTGATGCCTGTGCGGTGTCCTTTCCGTTGTCTGTTGTTGGTGTTGCCGAAATGTTGGCCCTGTCGCTGTGGTGGTGGGGGTTGGTCTGTGCTTTGTAGGGCTTGATGTCGTGGATATGTGTCCAAACGTCCTTGTCGGTCAATTTGACCACTCTGGGTGCCACCTTTTTCGACGATGTGCGGACCCGTAAATCTAGGGGCGTTCCACTTTCTACGGTAGTTCCTAAGGAGAACTGTGTCTTCTTCTTTCACCGCCCACTGTCCAGTTTGTTCCTTGTTGTCGGTCGTGTCCTGTGGGTTGTTCTCTGAGCGGCCCTGTGTCCGCTGTATCTGTCGAGAGATAAATGAGGCACTAGTAACGAAAGACGTGACATATTCATACATTTCCTGACCAAATATATTATTTGTTCCTTCACAGTCATACATTGCCCTTGTGGGTGGAGTTAGTGGGAGGTGCATTTGGCATCCAGTCACCATCTCGTGGGGTGTGAGGCGGTGGTCCGAACCAGGTTTATTCCTCAACTCAAACAGAGCCAGACCATAAAGCCAACTCTTTTGGTGGTCTGCTGCGTCTTTGCAATTGCTTCTTTTAAGAGGCCGTTGAGGCACTCACAGATGCCATTGGCTTGTGGGTGGTATGCACAGGCAAACTTATGTTTAATCGCAAGCAGGGCAGTGACGTGCTGGATAATTTGCTCACAAAGTGAGGGCCGTTATCTGATCTCAATACTTCACACACCCCCCACCTTGGGAAGACCTTCCTTACCAGGAATTTTACGACCCTAAGTGCATCTGCATGGGAGCACGGACCAGCCTCGATCCATCTCGAGAAGGGGCAGACTACTACAATCATGTATCGGTAGCCTTGGCATACGTTTATCATGTCAACGTAGTAAATGTGCAGGTGCAAGAAGGGTCCTTCAGGCCGTGGTATCGTACCTTTGATCACTTGCAATGTGTAACCGGCCGTAAATTGCTGGCAGGTAAGGCAATTGCTAATAAAGTTTGTGACGTGTGAATTTAGTTCGGGACAAAACATGACTCTTTTGTGCTGAGATTGCTTCCTTTCCTGTATGGGTGGGATGGTTTAGTTGAGCCAGCACTGTTTTAGTAGGGCCATGGGTTACTACTTTGCCTGCGTTATTTTGTCTCCATAGTGCATCTGTTGGGGACATAGTGCATCCTCTTTTTACCCACAGCTCCTTTTCTGTCATTGGGGCTTCCGCTTGTAGTTCCATAATCTGTGTTTCTGGAATTTGTGTGTAACCCTCTTTCAATATCATCTGTCTTGCCCCCCCCCTTCTTTTGTTTTTCTTGGAGGTCCCACATTCTTGTGTGCCTGACATTTGACCAGTGCTAACTTGTGTGGGTATGTTATTCATTCTATCAGTTCACCCAGGAGGAGAGCATGTTGCACTAGAATACCGTCCGCTCTCCTAAATCCCCTTCTGAGTCATTTTATTAATCCTGAGTGTACCGTAGACGGTGACATAGGTGCTGTCAGAATATAATTTTACTCTTTTGCCGTTGCTTTCTTCTAAAGCCAATATGAGTGCTACCAGTTCTGCTGCTAGTGCTGAATATTGTTGGGGTATTTTGACACATTTTACTGGTACATACGTCCAATCTGCCCTTAATCGAACTACAGCTGCACCTGTCCTTCTTACTCCATCACTTTGATGAATTGTTGAGGACCCATCAATGTACAGAACTTTACCTCCCTCTAGGGCCATTTCCTCTACCTTGCGCGTGGATGAATAGTACTCAATGGCATGGGTACAAACCTGTGCATATTCGCCCTCTGTTACTTCTTCAGCTATGAACTGTGCTGGGTTAACATTGGAGCATCTCACCATTTTGAACTCAGATCTTGACAAAATAATCTCATATCCTGTTGCTCTCTGGGTAGTGAGTGTGCTTTTTGGCTTATGCAAAATGGCAAAAAGGGTGTGTTCAACGTACAGCATGGTGGAGCAACCCGTAGTGATGGAAGATTTTTCTACTGCGAATGCTGCAGCAGCCAGGTGTTGTTCGCAAGGGAAGTCTCCCATCATTACTGGGTCTAGGTGCCCGCTGTAAAATGGGAGAGGTTTGTGTCCCATGCTTGTCTTTTTTGTTAGCACAGCTTTCATTACTGCTATATCGCAATGCGAAAACAATTTAAAAATCCCTCTTGTAGTTGGCAGTACCCAGAACTGGTGCTGTTGCTATTGCCTCTTTTAGACCATTGAATGCTTCAATCATTTCTCTTGTCCATTCCAGTTTTCTTCGCCCTCTCTGCGCTTCTTTGAGAGCTGCCAACAGGGGCCGTGTGTATGTGCTGTAGTCAAATACCCATGCTCTGCAGTAATTAAAATAGGCTTAGAAATTGTTGCAATTCTCATATTGTTTGTGACTGTAGTGTATTCATTATAGTTTGTGCTCTCTGTGGTGCAATGTTTCTCCCTTTTTGTGAAATGATCTGTCCTATGTATAGTACTTGTTCCTGGCAATATTATAGTTTTGCTTTGTCAACCTTGTACCCATTCTCAGCCAGCACTGTGAGCATCTTTACCGAGTCCTTTCTACATTCTTCTTAGGTGGTGCTGCTGATGAGAATATCATCTACATACTGCAAAACCGTGCTTTCTACCTCGACATTCCCCAGGTCCATATGTATAACCCTGTTAAAGATGGATGGTGACTCGCAGTAACCCTGGGGTAGCCTAGTGTGTTTCCATTTTGTGTTGTGGTATGTGAAGCTGGTCAGGACTTGTGAGTCAGGGTGCAGTGGTATTGACAAGTACGCATTCTTGAGGTCGATCACAGTGAACCATGATGCCTCTGCTGGTATTCCACACAATATTGTGGCGGGGTTAGCTGCTATAGGGTATTCTGCCTCTACAATGTTGTTGAGTGATCTCAAATCTTGTATGAAACGCCAAGACCCTCCCTTTGCCTTGCACATCAGGTAAACCGCAGTATTGCATGGTGATTCTGATGGTACCAATATACCCCTTTCCACTAGGGCGCTTATTGTCTCATAGATCCCTTCATCAGCTTCTTTTGACAATGGGTATTGCTTCACTCTGGCCAGTATTGCTCCCCTTTTTAGTTTTATTTTTACCCCTCCAATGCTCTTTATGCATCCCACATCATAGGGACTAGTAGTCCATAGGGACGCGGGCACAGGGGCCAAATCTTCCTCACAGAAGTCATATTGGCTTCTAGCGCCATTGCCATTTTCTGTGCAACCTCCTTGTGTGTCACTTTTAACCACACGTAGACGCTCATCTGGAACACCATCTCTCCATCTCCTTTTTTGTCTGAGAACAGCTCCTCATCTGACACCTGTGTTAGCCTGCATCCTTCTGCCAATGTTATCACCGCCCTCCATGCCTTTCCATCCCCTTCCTGGGCGTGAACTGCAATCCAGTCTTTGTTAGCTACAATAACTTCAATGTCTACTGATATTATTGCCCCTTCTTCCTCACTTGTGGGTGTTTCTGGCCTAAAAAGGTAGGTGGCGGGCCTCCTCCATACCTTACCCTCAATTCCCGGTAGCCATGCTATTGCCATGTATGTCCCGTACTGGAAGATCTCAGCGTCAACTGGTTCTGCCCTCGCCACTGTCTGGCCACAGTAAGCCTGAAGTATGTGTCTTGCCGTGAGCATGTGTATGCCTGGTATTGAGCATATTATTCCTTTGTCAGTGAAGGAGATGGTCATATTTAACCTGCTCATGATATCCCGCCCTAGTATATTTGCTGGTGATTGTTTCGAATATCACAAGGGCAAAGATAAATCGTGATCTCCAACAGATAAAGAGATGTTATCAGTAAAAGGAACCACTCCTCGAGCCCCAGAAAATCCTTGAGTGGGCATGGCATTGCCTGAGAATTTGAACTTCCCTTCCCTAATACAGGATCTAGTGGCCCCTGTGTCAACTAGGAAGGAAATTGTTTTGTCGCCTATCGCCACCTTTATGCATGGTTCCTCCGCAGGGTTAGGTGTTACCAACAGGATGGGACACAACAAGGAAGTCTGTGGGCTGTCCTATTGGTGGTACAATGATTGTCCCTTACCTGTGTAGAGGTTATGTCCCAATATTGTTACCCCCCGTTCGTAGTTGATACTGTCGTGTCCATGGGTTGTTGCAAGTTGCCTTGTACTTGTGTTAGTTGCTGTACTGTGTGGACATGTTGTTGTTGTGCCGTTGTCATTTGTTATTGTGTTTGTTGTTGGGCGGGTTCGTGTCATACCTGGTGTGTAGTGGGCATCATGTTTGGTTGCTGTTGTTGTTCTCCAGGGGAACTTAACCAGCCAACTATCTTCCGCAATCTGAGACAAACTCTAGCTACCTCCTGCGGAATACTTCATCTATTCACTGAGCTGAAACACTCAATTTATAGGGATCCTCATCTATTCACCGAACTACAATGCCGACTCATAAGAATACCACAACCCCATACATGTGTTCGCTATCCAGACCAATCAGTGCAGCACTCCGTTCAACACGTGGGGACTCCTTGCCCCATCCACTACGCTCAATAACACAAGAAGGGACTACCTCCGCTCTGTTCCTTACTACAAGTCGCGTGCTGACCACCACCGAAGACCAAATTTTGTGACAATACAAAATCCGCCCACCACCCTATTTTACAATACCTCCCTCCACCCGCACAACATAATTTTGCTGGTTCTGTGGACCATACTCACATCGGGCTTACAACTGCCGGTGCCGCTTGGCTGCAAATTCCCCTCCTAATCAGCTTACCGCCTCCCCTCGTCTGGACCGCGTCTAGACACACGCCAACCGCAGGCGGGATACTTCTGAAGTCGACTACCGATGGCCAATCTCTGGATTGCACAGTCCGGTCGTCTCGCAGTTCCGCGATGGTCATGCAGCCCTCCAAAGGGGGCAACGGCAGAGGGGGCCACGTTGCCGGGCCACCTTGTCGCAAACAGTCTTGCTGTGATCTATCTCAGGATCTCAGCAGTGCCTCCAACATGTTAGGGTAATTTTCTGGAGGTCGGCAGGGCCGCAACTGGAGTCCGCGGACCTCCAGCTGTGGGAAGGACCTAACTCCTTCCGTGTCCCAAAGAAGTAGAAGGCCCACACAAAAGCAATAGGTTACTGCTGTTTATTGTACAAAACAGACAGGGACAGGTTCATGGAGCGTAGGTTCCCGAAAACCTCTTGTCGCAAGTGGGCTCACAGGCCCCTTTTGTAACTGAGTGACATAACAATGTGCGTCATCTGTGAAAGTTCATCCCCAAACCTACCGCTACTCTGGGTTGGCTCCCCGAGTGGTAGGGTCAGTATAGGGCAGTATATGGGAAAGGGTTATTGGTAGAGAAGAGGTCAGGTGGTATGCTAGCGTTGTCCCTAAAAATTGCTTCTTGAAAATAGTTACATGAAGAGAGTTAGTGATTAGTTGTGTTGTGGTGCAGTCAGTGATTAGCCCCCCGTGTCTTGATTGGTCCATCTGCGAGCCCCCAAGCCTGGAACCATCATCGTTCCCAGCTCGTGATGTACCTGGTGTTGGCAACAATGTGTGACTATTTGTTAGTAGAAAGCAATTGACAGGTGATGTTACTTGCCATTAGAGCGCCCCTTTCCCACTACCGCTGGGGTTTGAGTTGTTACTCTTTTGTTGAAAGCTGGGTCCCAAATGTGGGACCCCAGTGCTCCTTCAGTCCTTGAGGCTTGGCATCATTTCAGGTCGGCTTGGTCACGTGTTGAGAGACTGTGTTTAGGGCAGAATTACAGGGATTTGATTTGTATTTTGCCTTCTGGCAGCTGCAGTGGTGGCAGGTGTAACCTTGGCTGGGAGAGCTCGAAATGTGGGTTGTAACGTTGCAACCTTGGCTGCGGTCGCTCCAGTTTAGGGGCGGTTTTGTGTGCTCAGCACTTCGTGACTTCGTGTGAGCTGATCCAGGCCTGCCGATTCTGGTTTTGAGGCCTACTTTGGCTTTGTTATATGTAGCGGTATAAGGTCCATAAGGTGAGGGGAGTGGGAGTGTGGTGTGGCTCTTTGTGAATTGGTCCATATGGTCGTGTCTTCAGGCTTAGTTGCATAAAGTGTCTGCAAGCATGTACACAAACTCTTCTGACGTCTTGCGTTTCTGTGATGCGGTTGCTGACCTGCATGAAAAATAATAATGATACATGTCTGTGAGTGTGTATGGTCCTCTATGTCGTAGCACTGAGCGTGTTCTTCGTGTGGTTTTGGTGTGCTTCTGATCCAGATGTATGGCGGCACGCGTGTTTCGGTCCATTGTGGCTATGTCGTTGTGTCATCTCTAACGATGATATGCGTATGTTTGGGACGTTTAGTCGAGCTGGTCCATGAGATCGCTTTCAGCTCCATTGTGGTTCCCTCCTTGTGTTCTGGGTGGGAAGAGGCCAGGATTTGCAGGTGGAGCAGGGTCACGGTGGATGTGGACATCCGGGGCAGTGGACAGAGGTGTGAACTCTTCCCGCTACGGGTGCTTGGGTCGTGACGTTGTCGGCCATAGTTTGTACATTGGTCGGGGGAAGGCACCGTCCCATTTTCCCCTCTTCAGGCCTTCCCCACCTGCTAGGTATGCCACTTGCCCTTCCTCATCCGTTGGCTCCTCCCCATACAGATCTGCATAGAACTCTCTTACAATCCTTCGCCCTCACTTGTTTGCCCCCCATCCTCCAAGTGTCTATGAACGATTTCTGTTCTCTGGCCCTTATCTGCCGCGCCAAGGCTGTCCCCACTTTGTTACCTTGCTCATAGAACTTCTTCCTGCTCCTTAGGAGGTTGCTATCCACCGACCTGTCAGTCAGCTGTATATGTTGCCCTCTCACGTGCGCTAGTCTCCTGGCCTCCTTATTTGTTCCAGTCTCCTCATGCATCCTCTCAAGTTCCTGTATCTCTCTCTCTAATGCCCCTCTGCCTCTCTCCTTACCTTGCGGCTCTTCTTTGAAGCTCTTATGAAATACTCTTTAATGTGCTGCTTAAAGGCATCCCATCTCTCCCCCGGACTGTTCCCCTCACCCCTCATCCTTCACAAATTTGCGTATCTCATTCTCTGTTGCCTCACCTCCCGATCTCTGAGAAGATATTCCTCTAGTCTCCGTCTCCCAGTCTCCCCCGCATGTGTCTTCCATCCCACTCTATTGAGATCAGAGCATGGTCTGATATTGTCATGCTTCCAACATGTACTCTGCTGGTTGATTGGACCACCACTCAAGTTCCCATAATATAATCTATTCGGGAGTAGGTCTTGCAGACATGTGAATAAAAAGAGTAGTCTCTCTCTTGTGGGTGGTGTGTTCTCCACACATCATTGACCCCCTCTTCTTTAAACCTTCTTAGCAGGGGTTTGGACATTGTCCCCGTTGCATGCCACCTCAGACCTTCTGACCTATCCCAGACGGGGTTCGCTGCTAGGTTAAAATCCCCAGAAATGATAATTTCCCCCCTCCCCGAACTTGCACAGTTCTTCTAAGAACCTTTCAAAGAACCCTTCCTGCCCCTGATCCCCTGATTGGGGGCATAAACTGACGCCTCATAGCCACCCATTTTCCCTTTCTCCATCACATAGGGGAAGCTAGCACAGAAAACCACCCCAGAGAGGCATCGGGTGAGGCACGATCGGGGCCTCAAGGGTGGACCACGAAAAAGGCAAAGAAGTCATGAAGAAAGACAATGGGATCCAGGTAGAGGCTCACTAAAAAAGTACTAAAGAACTAGAATATAGCGTGATGCAGGGTAAGGAATTGGGAAACTGATGGGCGGGGGGGGCCAATACCACGTTAAAATGCTTGAAATTGGGCTTTAATATGCTCTGTCACTGTCACTTTCTTTCACATTGTATCTTTCACCCCTTGAATTGCCTGGGAAGATAATTCCTGTTTTAACTGTCTGGCTAACAGTCTGTCTGCTTTATTTGCTTTTACATATATCCACTGCTTTAGATATAATAAGTTTTGTCTGCGTGTTTAGTTTGTAGTAAATCTAATTTACCCTTTGCTGTTCGATATTGTCTATAAAGACTCAGGGATGTGTCTGATTTCATTTGTTTTAAGATTTCATTTACTTCAGCTCCCAACTCTTATTCCATATTACGCCTGACCCTCCCCCTGTATGCAAGTATCGCGATAAGTTCTCCCCAAAGGGTTGCTTTAAAAGCGTCCCAAACCACTTTTAAGCTTACATTCCCATTCAAATTGGAGTCAAAATATTCCACAATTTTCCCCTCTATTTCTTCACATACAACTGGGCCTGATATCAAATCTTTCGGGAATTTCCAGCTCCAGAGTGTGGGTCTGGCTACAATAACATTAAGATCCATAGTCAGAGGGGCGTGATCTGAAATAGTTCACACTTCCTATCAGCCCAATTGAAGCCCAAAAGTTATCTATCCTGGAAAAGGAATTGTGAACATGGGGGAAAAAAAGTGTACGACAGTTCATCTCCGTTCAGGGTTCACCACACATCCTTAAGGGCCAACTGATCAAATTTCTGTCTAAGGGCTAACGAGGGTGGGGTCGAGCATATATAGTGTTGGAGCTTCTATCGCATGTTGGATCCCAAGCAATATTGAATCCCCCATCACTCTAATTTTGCCCCTGCTCAAACTGTTCCAGGTTAGATAAAGCCGACTTCAGGAAGCCCTCCTGACCTGTATTTGGCGTGTATAAGGCTGCCAGAGTTAAAGACATCAAGCCCATTTGTACTATAATGTATAAGAAACAACCCTCCTTATCAGCCAGCACCTTCCTAATAGAGACATGTACATTTGTCTTAAAGGCAATGAGTACCCCTGCTGTCTTCCCCTTTGCATTGTCCTGTCTAATTATCGGGTATTGCTTTATTTTCAACTTATGCCGATCCTGATGTCTAATGTACGTCTCCTATAAATCTATAAAATCAGGCTGATGCGTATTTAATAATCGTTCCAATTTCCTCCTCTTCACGGGGGTATTCAGCCCCCTTATATTAAGTGTCCAACACCTGAATGTAAAACCTGTACAGCCTGACCTCGCCCATTAATATGCAGTTCCATTCGCCCCTTTCTTTCCCAATGATAATGATACTGTGCACCGTCTGTCCCCCCCTCCCACAACTCCCTCTATCACCCTCCTAATAATGCCCTCCCCAAAAATCCCCCAACCTGTTCCCCTTCTCTCTGATGTAGACCATCTTTGCTATTCTTTCTTTGGACTCCATCCTTAGAGATGGTCCACCACTTACGCCAGGGATATGTGCAGGGTATCCTAAAACACCTATTTTTGTCTTTAGAGAGTTCCAAGATGAGCAATCACCGGGCCCCAACTGTTAGATCAAACAACCTTATTCTGTGAGAAAAAAGTACCTTATTTCTCCTTAACATCCATAATCACATAAGTCTCAAACCTTCAAAATTCTGGAGGATTCTCCAGAGGAGGAGGGCCTTTCTGTTTCCTTATCCGGGTCTTTTGAAAAGATGTCCATTCCCAATATCTTGGTCCTCGGGGGGCGTGTGGTTGCATCCCAGTACTGGGGTCTGGTTGATCTTCCTGGTCCATTCGCAGGATTCGGGCCCCCTCCTCCTTCATTGTAATCTGATATTGCTTACCTTCCCAAGTAAACATAAGGCCAAAGGGGAAAGTCCTTCTATATGATATCTTGTGGGTTTGTAAATGTTGTAGGATCTCACGCATATCTCATCTCCTTTGTAGTGTCCTTCGGGACAGATCCTGGTATAATTGAATATAATTTCCATTAAGTGTAATTTGTGTTGCTTTCCTGGCTTTCCTAAGAATCAGTTCCTTCTGCGGATAGTTTGCCCGTGCCACCAATATGTCTCTAGGACGGGGCCCTGGGTCTTGACGCTTCGGGCCAACTCTATGAATTCTATCCATGGGAATTGTTATTTCCTCATCGTTATTTAGTAAACCTTTAAAGACACCAGTAACTTCCTCTTTCAATGTTGAGTCCTGGATTGATTCAGGAATGATTTGTATGCAAATATTGGAACGCCTGGATCTGTTCTTCAAATCCGTGTATTGCTGCTCCACTATTATGTGTTGTCTGCATTAATTGTTCCAATAGCACCTCAGACTTTGTAGATTCCTGTGCAAGGCCCTGTATTGCCTGCTCATTCGTATCCGTTATCTCCTCCAAAGATGCGCTATCTTTCCTTCTATCCGCCAGGGCGGATTTCAATTCTGCAGTAGAATTGTCAAATTGTGTTTGTTGGGAGGCAGCCAGTTTGCCCTGAAAAACTTGAAAACATTGCTCTATATCTTCTTTGGAGGCCGCCATCGTAATGATTTGGTTATCCTATTGTGCTTTGTCTCGCACTACCTTGTGTTGCAGATTCTTTACTGGTCCACCCGACCTGAGCCTGGAACTACGTATTGGATTAACTCCTTCCCACCCCCTTGGAGTGGGAAGGAGTGAAGCGATACGCGCTTTCCTTCTGCCCTTAGGATCTGACATTGACTGAATGCGTGTCCAGAATTGTCTTGCTGCTGATACCGAAGACCTATTATCCTTTGCTTCAAAGTTCTCACCACTCCCTTAGATTTCCAGGAGATTGCTGTATTAATGATATCTTTGCCTTTAGGTTTGCCCAAGCTAAATGAGAGGATTGCCTCTTCCACAAGAGTTACTCATCAAAGTTCCAAGCTTCTCCTTCCTCCGGCGTTATTGTTTCAGGTGGATCTTTGTGATTAGATCAGAGGGAGTGGGGCGGTTGATATGTGGAATTGTCATATCAGTTGCCACATTGGGCCCTGGCAAACTCTCCCAGCGTAATTTCTAATATGCTCACTAGCTCTCCCGGAGTCCAAACCCCACATGCTGCACTGTGCACTGTCAGTGAGTAATTCGTCACTCCAGCCTCACTGTTTCACTCCTACCTGGTGTTCTGCTTCAGAGAGGCCCATATAAAACTTGCTGTCACAGAGGATTAAACTAGGGTAGCGGTGCAGGTTGCTTATGATTCGGAACTCTGCCGGTTGTGTAATAGTTGGCTGTGTCTTGAGGGAGGAGTTTTGAAGCTTCAAAATGTGCCGGTTAGGGGATTGAGCAAGATGTGTCCCTGAACCATTACCTTAACTATCCTAGCCGGAACCCAAGCAGTCCATGAAACTCCCTGAGCTCCCTCCAGCACAGCAGGCACAGCATGGGCGTTGTCCTTCAGACTCTGCACCATCGTAATTGGGAAGCTCGATCTTCCCCTTGCTCTGCAATTATCCTCCCTGTGATGCCGGTGGCATGCAGGGTTATGCCTGGATCATGCGGGAGGCCGCCGTAGCTGCGGTCACCCAGCACAATAAACACTAAAAAGCTTCATTTGGGGCACATAGCTCAATCTCCCTTGTCCTCACAGCTTGGCGGCCATCTTAGATTCCTTATATGCATATTTCAAAGTGTTACTTTAGAAAAAATTTCTTTATTGTTAATATGAACACATGAAAATATGAAAGATTTAATGGAACAACCCAAACAAATGTCTCTATAAATCTCTCAACCTATTCACATAAGGTATGCCTCCATCTAAACATTTTAATCACATTTTCACAGTCTAGGAGCTTTTAACAAGCTCTGTCGTTGCATGTGCTCCTTCTATACTCATCCACATTCTCTCTTTGCCTGCTGTTAAGTCTGTCGAAGGGACTTGTGTGTCCTCTTCCTCATTTTCACCTTAATTTCTTTCCTTGTCTGAAAACATTGTGTCCCAACTTCCTTCATCTTCTCTGTCTTCAAAATCTAATCTTTTCAGGGGTCTCATCCCATGCAATCCCTTCATAGCTTTTCTCCTCTCTTTAGAGATGCTACTAGACGCCTCCTTATTTTACAGACTTTACTCAGCAGCGCCGTCAGGAGGAGAGGGAAGGAGCCTTCTCTTCCACAAACCTACAGCGAGAGAAGGGAAGCGCCAGCGACTACATCCACAACCACGGTGAGATGTGGCTGCGACCCTGTATCTGCCAACAAAACGTCTGACAATTATTGTATTTGCACCTGCATACTGCCGTGCAAGTTACCGTCATCTTTATCCACCTAAATTTGAAACCTACGTGATTCCAGCTATTTGCCCCATTGCTGAAAGTACGTTCAATGGCCGCCATGTCCTTTGCACACCCACCGCCCTGTTTGCCTTGACCACCCGCCCTCGGCACTGGATTGGCCGATCGCATCTATTTCTGCCGACCGACCCCATCGATAGGTGGAAGGCGGAGTGCAGAAGAAGCTCCTCGTCTAAGGGCCGAGTACAAGGGCCTGTCTGTGCCTGAGAGCACTCAGCAGCGTCGGCGGTAGGAGAGGGCAGGAGCCTTCTCTTCCACAAACCTACAGCGAGAGAAGGGAAGCACCCGCGACTACATCCACAACCACGATGAGATGTGGCTGTGACCCTGTATCTGCCAACAAAACGTCTGACAATTATTGTACTTGCACCTGCATGCTGACGTGCAAGTTACTGTCATCTTTATCCACCTAAATTTGTTATTTTTTTTTTTTAATTCCAGCTATTTGCCACCATTGCTGAAAGCACGTCCAATGGCCGCCACGTCCTTTGCACACCCACTGCCCCATTTGCCTTGACCACCCGCCCTCGGCACTGGATTGGCCGATCGCATCTATTTCTGCCGACCGACCCCATCGATAGGTGGAAGGCGGAGTGCAGAAGAAGCTCCTCGTCTAAGGGCCGAGTACAAGGGCCTGTCCGTGCCTGTCTGATGTCGTGTGGGCCGTCGGCCAGGAACCCTGCACAAATTACCTGCTGAGCATCAGCCTGTAAGTACATTTGGCCCCTGGGAACTATATGAAATTTCCGCTGCCGTAACATGCATTGCTTAGCCTGGCCGCATTCACGCTAACAAGCACAACTAGTCCACCAAAGACTATGCCGGACTAATCCCCCATATTCTATGTGTATTGCACTGATTGTGTATGCCACTGCCAGCCACCAGCGGCTTTTCCATTGTTTATTACATTTATTACGTAGCCCCTAGCGGCTTTCTCCATTGTGCATATCCTTGCTAGCCACCAGCGGCTTTTCCATTGTTTATTACGTATACTCCTGCTAGCCCCTAGCGGCTTTCTCCATGGTGCATGTCCTTGCCAGCACCTAACGGCCCGTGATTGCGTATGCATTTACTAGCCTCTAGCGGTCGATTGCCCCACTGACACCATACTAGTGGACCTGCCCAACTAGCATTGCACTAGCACTATACAGCATTGTTTTCAAATGCATTCCTCAGTTACCCACCCCACAGCGCTTACACCTCTCCTCTCCCCTTCCTCCATTTTCCTCATTACTTTCTCTCTCTGGGCCTCCCGCAGCTTGCTCCCTGCACACACAGACCTTACACCACCACCTAACATCATGCCCCACTCTACCTCATCCACAACACCACACAACACACTTAACCACTGCGCTTTTAACCCACCCGGTACCTCCTTAGGCGTTACAGACTAAGAACCCGCACCAAACCTTCTTTATCGCTCCGCAGCTCCCCACCATCTACTCACAGCAGGAACCACAAGCTTAGCTATCGCATCCACACAACATTCTCACTCTCTCACCTTCATGTCCACGCACACATCCCCCACGCCCCTGTGCCCAAACATACACCCCAACCTCCCTCTCTCATAGGTGCCCCCACCACCTCGCATACTTCAAACACCAGCGCTCATGACCCATTACCAGCAAATCTGAACCTAAAAAGCGCACTCATTAATGCACACTCCATCCACGCCCAGGCTATTGAGATCAACGACCTCATCACCACGCACAAACTAGACATACTAGCAATATCCGAAACTTGGCTCCATGAGGCATCTAACCCAGCCATACATCTTGCCCTCCCTCAGTATTACACCATCCTTAGACAGGACCGGAAAACCTCTAAAGGTGGGGGCGTCGCCCTAATCTATAAAAATTCACTTGCCATCAGGTTGTGTAACCAACAATGGGATAACAACGCTGACCTCCTCTATGCTAAACTAGCTCTCTCCCCTAATTGCACCATTAACCTCTTAGTCACATACAGACCACCAGGCTCTCCTCCAGACTACCAAAAGCAACTCCTCCAAATCATAGGCAACAACCTTAAAAGCTCCACTAAAACCATTCTACTTGGTGACCTTAACCTTGTCTTAGATGACCCCAAAGATAATATTGCCACACACTTAGCCAAGGATCTCTCCCACATGGGGTTTGAACATAAAATCACCAGACCAACTCACTGCAAAGGCCGGTCCATCGACTGGTTAGCAGATCATAACTGCTCATCGACCATCACCTCCATCGCAGCCCTTCCTTGGACGGATCACTAGCTCATCCAATTTTCCATCCCTACCACACCCACTCAAGCTCCAAAAAACTCACTGTGACCAACCTCGCTCCTCTTCTTCATATCCCTGAACTCCAGCATCCCTTTAACCAAGATTCCATCTCTCTCGCCAACATCTATAACAATGCCCTCACCCAAGCCATTGATTCAATTGCCCCGCTGGAAGAAAAGAAAGAAAAAAAATCCATGCACCTAATTCCTGGTTCTCAGAAGAACTACCTGCCCTGCGCATCAAGAAATGTAAGGCCCTATCCAACTGGCAATCTACGCCTAACCAGTCCTCTCTCAACGAGTTGAAAGAAATTTCACGGACCTACAAAAATGCCATTTTCCAAGCCAAATCCAAATCATATAATCGGAGAATTACCAAAGCCAGCTCCAAATCAAGAGAAATCTTCTCTATATTCAAATAACTCACTACGCCCGAGTCCGGCCCCGACAAAATTATCAAGGATGAAGCATGGCGCACAGGCATTCAAACAGCCCTCCTTAACAAAGTCAAAATGCTCCAAGACAAAATAGCATCCCAACGCACATCGCCCCAGATTTTATTACCCAGATAGCCCCGCAAAGTCCGAAATGTCGGGAAAAAAACGCCTTTTCTGCACATTTCGCTCGACGCACCCATCGAAACACGCCCCCAACAACACATGGCCTACCGTCACGCGTTCCCACACGTGTCCCGATGAAAACGGTACCTCACATGTGTGGGGGCACCTACCGGGGGCGCAAAAGGAAAAGGGTAACCGACTGGGAACCCCAAGCCATTCGCCACTGCCCATTTTGTTCATGTGGGCAACCTACAGATTTGGGCCTAGGGTGTCGAAGCCAGCAAGGGAAACAGGGAACCCCATGCATTTCCCAAAAGAGGACACCCGTGGGAATCCACAGAGGTCTGCCTTGCGCAAATTGCCCCAGTTTTTATTAGCCGCAATCCCTGACAAAGTGTGATATTTGGTGGGGAAAAAACACAATGTTCACTTTGTCTGGGGTTCTGGGTAATAAATTCTGGCCCGCTTCGCGCAAATCAGACCTCTGTGCATTCCCATGGGTGTCCTCTTTTGGGAAATGCATGGGGTTCCCTGTTTTCCTTGCTGGCTTCGACACCCTAGGCCCAAATCTGTAGGTTGCCCACATGAACAAATTGTGCTGTGGCAAAAGGCTTGGGGTTACCAGCGGGTTACCCTTTTCCTTTTGCGCCCCCGGTAGGTGCACCCACACATGCAAGGTACCTTTTTCGTCGGGACACCTGTGGGAACACGAGAAGGTATGACATCTGCTGTTGGCGACGTGTTTCGGTGAGTGTACACAGGGAAATGTCTCTGAAATTGGCCGGAAATGAAGACAATTCTCAGACATTTCGCTCTGGCCACCCACCGAAACACACCGCCAACAACACGTGGCCTACCTTCCCGCGTCCCCACACGTGTCCCGATGTAAACGGTACCTCACATGTGTGGGTGCACCTACCGGGGGCGCAAAAGGAAAAGGGTAACCCACTGGGAACCCCAAGCCTTTCGCCACTGCCCATTTTGATCATGTGGGCAACCTACAGATTTGGGCCTAGGGTGTCGGAGCCAGCAAGGAAAACAAGGAACCCCATGCATTTCCCAAAAGAGGACACCCGTGGGAATCCACAGAGGTCTGACTTACGCAAATCGGCCCAGAATGTAATACCCAGAACCACCAGCAAAGACTCACATGGGAGAAGGGTGCCCAAGGCCAGGGATATTACCGCCGACTTTGCTGGAGCCCTGGCTGCCCTGCGTTACAGCTTCTCCCCACCAAGGAGTCTCGGCCGTGTGCCAATACCTCCCCGAAGGGAAAAGCTGTAATGCAGCCCAGCCGCAACTCCAGGACAGTTGGAGGTGATCTGCCCAGACGGGCCATTCCCACCCACACCACCAACAATCCAGCCCCAGTCTTACCCACCCCACTGACAGTGGGCCCTAACCATAGAATAATGAAAAACAGTACTCACATAACGTTGCAGCTGCTCGGGTAGAAAAAGCTGTAAACAAAACAAAGAACATGTGTTACCTATGGTCACACCAGCAAAATGTAGCCCTCCCCGGGGGCAGATAAAGGGGGGGGCTGTCCTGCACTCCTCCCTGGGCTCAGGCGTCCGTTCCTAGGAGCAGATATCTGGTCCCAGGGAGGGCTGCATGACTTGGCACCCACTCCATTGCAGGTGGGGGGGAGGGGGTCAACGCCCCATCCCATTAGAAAATTCCCTGACCCTTTGGGGTGCCCCACCACCCCCCCTAATAATTGTTCCACCATTTTCATTTTTTTCCTTTGGTAACCCAACTCCCCTTGGTGCAGAGGGTCACATTGGTGTGCCAATCTGGCCCCGGGGTGCCCAAACCTTACTGCCCCACCCACTGGGGGGGGCCTGTCCCACCATTTTTGGGGGCCCTCTCCCCCCCCTCACCCCAAATGGCTGGCGGGGCCACCTCATGCAGGCCTCCCCGGGCCTCCTACAAACAGCTGTGTGAGGTACACCCCACCTCCATTTGGGGTGAGGGGGGGGAGAGGGCCACCACAAAAGGTGGGGCAGGACCCCCAATAGATGGGGCAGTAGGGTTTGGACACCCTGGGGGCAGATTGCCACACTAATGTGGCCATCTGCACCAAGCGAAGTTGGGTAAACAAAAAAAATAATACAAATTCATAGGCTGCTTTTTAGGGGGGGCTGAGGGGCACCCTAAATTGGCAGCGAATGATGCACTGCAACGGGGGGTGGCCCTCAGCCCCCCCACCCCAAATGGAGGGCCCCACCTCATGCAACCCTCCCTGGGGGCTGATATCTGCTCCTAGGAAGGGGCATCTGACCCCAGGCAGGGATCCAAGAGGTGGGCCCCCCCCCTATCTGCCGCCAGGAAGGGTTGCATGAGGTGGGGCCCTCCATTTGGGGTGCGGGGGGGCTGAGGGCCACCCCCCGTCGCAGTACATCATTCGCTGCCAATTTAGGGTGCCCCTCAGCCCCCCCTAAAAAGCAGCCTATGATTTTGTATTAGTTTTTTTGTTTACCCAACTTCGCTTGGTGCAGATGGCCACATTAGTGTGGCAGTCTGCCCCCAGGGTACCCAAACCCTACTGCCCCATCTATTGGGGGTCCTGCCCCACCTTTTGTGGTGGCCCTCTCCCCCCCACCCCAAATGGGTGGCAGGGACACCTCATGCAGGCCTCCCTGGGCCTCCTACAAACGGCTGCGTGAGGTACACCCCACCTCCATTTGGGGTGGTGGGGGGGGAGGGCCACCATAAAAGGTGGGGCAGGACCCCCAATAGATGGGGCAGTAGGGTTTGGGCACCCTGGGGGCAGATTGCCACACTAATGTGGCCATCTGCACCAAGCGAAGTTGGGTAAACAAAAAAAATAATACAAATTCATAGGCTGCTTTTTAGGGGGGGCTGAGGGGCACCCTAAATTGGCAGCGAATGATGTACTGCAACGGGGGGTGGCCCTCAGCCCCCCCACCCCAAATGGAGGGCCCCACCTCATGCACCTCCTTGCTCAATGGTCCATGTGCACATTCATGGAAATGTTTGTTTTCTTGCCACTAGTGTAAGTTAGAACAATGGCGCATCACTGAATGCCATTTTTCAAGCATAATATCAACCGATCCTTGACAAGTTTTTGAGCTCCACCAAAAATGGTTACTTACAGACTGTGACCAATTAAAAATGTTTTCTGTGGCCTTTTTTTCCAGCAGCTGTAATATCTCTTTTAATGGATTTTGCGACATGCCATACATCATATTGATGCTTTATGGCTGGGAACTGCTCTCGCATGGCCTTGGTAATTGAAACGTGCCTGTCAGTGGCTATCAGATCTATGTGCATTCCTCTCGATTACAGAAGTTGAATGGATTTGATGAAGCCATATTTTTCCATGGCAACAGAAGATGTGCATTCAGCTACTTGCACAACCTCAGAACTCACAATTCTTTTGGTTTCCATGACCTGGAAGTGGAAAGTGCAGTATTTAGCAGAAAAAACAGGACTGCTGCACTGTCCATCACCAGCAAGCCAGAGCTGTTTTGCCAGCAAGAGCATTGTCCATTGACAACTGTTGGAGTGTCCATGCTTGGCTAATAGCGGGAAACAAGAAATCCTTCTAATATTTGTAGAATTGGGTTTTTGAAAGGAACTGGAGTCCCACAAAGTTAGAAAAACTTGAATGTGTACTGAACGTTGATCCGCTAAACAATTAAGATGAACAAAGCAAATTTCCAGCCGGCACTTTTCCAATCATAGGTTGAGCAGACCATGCAAATTAGTTATGGGGGTGTACACAGCTACCCTTGATCTGCACCTTGATGCCTTTAACTACATGAGTAAACTCCACCAAGGGATCCCCCCCAAATCCTCCCATGTAATTTATGATCACATTTAGCCTTTTCATAATCTCAATCAGGCGGCAGTCGAATACAATGGGCCTCATTACGACTCCGGCGCTGGACCATGGTGCTATTAGCACCACGGTCCATGCCGAAGTCCGGCATGGTGGATGGCGGAATTACCGCCCCATTCCAAGGTGAGTGGGGCGGTAATTCCCCATTCACCATTTGCCCTTCCCCATTCCCATTTTTGCCCGATAGGGCATAATGGGGATGGGGAAGGCGCTAATTACGGCACCGTAAATTACGGTGCCGTAATTAGCACCAAGGTCGCTTAGCGCCTTGGACTTTAACGCCTGCAAAAAGCAGGCGTTAAAGTGTGAATCAGGCGTTAAGGGTGCCGATGGCGCCGTTAAACCCTTAACGCCTGACTTGTAACGAGGACCAATGTATTTTGGTTCCTTTAGTAGCCAATCGTCCAGAGGTACAGTGATTACGATTCCATTGTGGATAAGTCCTTAACACTAGGAAATGTGAAGTCCTCATCATGAGCACTATCGTCAATTAATGGCGAAGATGCTTCAGTTATTTCTGTGTGTGATACTTCTGATATGTCCACATGTATTGGGGAAACAGTGAACATTTTCAGGTTCCTAGAAATAATGTGTTTATAAGGTGTTGAATGTGTGGGCGGTTCTGCAAGCAATTCAGAAACATTTGCTGTGTTGTCTGTCTCTTCTGGGTGACGCTGTGTGGTGTAACAATGACGCATGCGTACTTTCCATGGGTCACTGCTGACATTTAATTCAAATTCTGGCCACTGCGCTGCTGCATCTCGACATTGAATCTTGTGTGAACCATGCTCAGCCTCAACATGTAGCTGCTCCCAAGTCACATCTGTTTGGCAGCTGACATCATTGGTTAGTGTAGTTGTCTGAGTCTTTTTGTTCCTCTTCATCCTAGGCCTCTAATTTAAGAGAAAAAACATGCTTAATTTTTAGCACACATACAGAATAGATCAATTACAACTTGAAAATGTAATATCAATGGAGTAAATCCTAAAATAATAATTCTTTTGAAAAAACATTGTTATGTTCCCTTGTTTTGCGGATTTTCCTTGAAACTGTCACATTGGATTTGCCGACCACCAGACCAAGCTGAAAAACAACATTTTGAAATTGTATAAACCTTATAATTTGCTCTTCCACTTAAAGAATCATATATCCCTATATCCAAATATAACTAGATGTCACTACTCAAGCAACTAAAACATATTAAATATTGCATTACTGTTAAATGGATGATAATTGATATTTTACAATATGTTTTGTATGCCTCTTGTCCATGTGTCTCTTCAATTATGGTCACTTCAGTAGCACAGTCCTTGAACATAATAAATTCAAATGACCATTGAATACATTTTTAAACAATGGGCCTCATTCTGAGTGTGCCGGTCCGGTAACAACGGTGCAGGTAAGCCTCCAGGCACTGTTGTAACCGGACCGGCACACTACGACTATGCGGGCGGGTGTCACCCCACCCAACAGGGTCTGACCTATCAGACTCAATGGGAATGGGAATTTACATTTACTGGCGCCTGAATTCTCGGAACTCCGGGGTCGTAATACCTCAGTGTTACTGGGAAGTCAGGCACCAGTAAGTATTGCAAGTCCAGTGGTAACCCGCCGGTAGCACCGGCAGGGTTACCGCCAGACTTGTAATGAGGCTGAGTGTGATGTTAAAAGCTTTCAATCTCACAAAGTACATCTTGAGAAATTGGTTGTAATGATTGTCGACCTAGCAATATGAGTTAAACTATCTAAATAATTAAGTTTCTTACTCCAATTAACATTTTTAAATTAATAATAACAGAGTTGAACACTGTGTCTATGTGTAACTTTTTAAAAAGACATATATGGTAACCTTCAGAGATGTTGCAGGGAGTGGGTTCGAGTTCACCCTGGAAAACATATTAATTAAATTGTATCCCCTTTAATGCGTTGTAATGTTATTTTGTTTAACCTATTCCATTTTTCGCTAAGCAGCTAAAACAAACACAATTAATGTGATGAAAAGGCTATGTTATTCAGTGACAAAGTACATTTTTCAGAAGTTTTACTTTCATTGTTGCTTGTCTTTCTGCGATAAATACATCAAGGTTGTTGATATAATGCTTTACAATTTGCTGACAGTATTGCACATCACCCCAAAAAATGGCAACTTAAATGTACATTTTTTTAAATCTATATCCATTAGTATAAAGCAGTGCATTTTCACTTCTCTTACCTCATCCTCTGGACCAGTTGCAGTAGAAGAATAGTACGTTGCAAAGTTACAGGCTCCTATTTAATGGTAATTGAAATAAGAAAAATGTAAAAGCAACATTAAAAAAAGAATTACATTAAAAAGGTCGGTATTGACAAAGAAGCCTAAATGTTAACATTATGCATAACAATAATAAATATGCTTTAGATGGAAATTGAACAAATACATATTTTGTGTAGTTGCATCTGAAGGATTATTCTAAAAAATGTACGTGAGTGAGGTCGCTGTTGACTCTCGAATAGATGTTGATGTAGCATCCTGGTCCTTTAATTGATGCAAATAGTCAGAACATAGTTCGTTAGAAAATATACATTGGTATTATAACTTAGACCACATCAAAAACAAATAAAAAGAAGTTTCTGTGCTAGTCGCTTGGCCTCACCATTAGGATGTTGGACGTGTGTGTGTGGTTTCCTCCTGGGTAATGGTCTGTGCTTCCATCTGTGCGGTCTACGTAAAGACAGACATGGTAATTTACAAAAAAAGATTACATCATTTTTATAAGACGCTATGGGAGTGTTTGGTAAGGCTCCCATTGCTCAGAGCTATTTGAGTATCTCACAAAGTAATCTGAAGTTAGAAATGTATAAACCAAAGAAGATTGCGTCAAGAAGAAAAGACATGCAACGAAATATCAATGGAATTATTGCCCAAAAACTGAAAACCGTTATTTATGGTACCTGCCCACAGACTATTTCCATATGAGTGTTCACTTCAAAGACGTATTATACATGCAAAGTCAGAAAATGGTAAAATACATTTAAACATTTAGCGTCCACTACTCACCTGGGTTAGCATGTGCTGGAATTCAGTTGGAACTGCATTGGCCAGTAGTTTTCCAAGTACTGTGGGGCAACGCTTTTTGGTGTACTGTGATTGCTTGTACATATCTTCTGAGAAGTGCATAGTTGAAACGCGGAATCGATAGCCCCTCACGTCGTCGAAGACATCCTTTGCTCTGCTTTCAGTTTCGGACACTGGAAATCTGCATTTCAAGAGCAATTTTCTGATTAAATTTAAATCCTTTGGAAAAACATGAAGGACTGTACTATCACTTTTAGCATGGCTGGTATTACTGCAACCGAAAACGATACAAGAAGGCATTGTTCGATTGCCCTTATGATCTGTTAAAGAACATATAAAAAATGATTACTATTAAAGTATTACAGTGAGTAAACCACTAAGACTAACACCGAGGACGACACAGATAACATCACAAATGCCATGGATGACATCACTGATAACATGGGATATTAAATGAATTTTGATGAGAAGTCTCTACAAGGGGTTGTGTTTACAATGTCGGTAAGAAGCTGTAAGGGGTTATTGGGAGACCTAACATGAACTACTTAATGCATTACAAAATGTACTGATCTAAACAAAACATTTTATTGGAGTGTTGTTAATACAGGAACCTAATCATACATATACATAGGCAATTGCTGCAGCATGCACCATAGAAGGGAAATATTTTTAATCTGGTAATTTTGGCTAGTAAAATAATGAATGTTACCCTATGACAGTTTTCAGTAATGTTAACATGGATTAAATAGCTAACAAGTCAAGACTTACTGCCTCCTTGTGTTACTACAAAAAATACATATGAAGACCCACAATGCATAACAATCAGAGGCACACACAAGAAAATTAAAATAAAGAAGAAAGGAACACCATCACCAGAAAATGCTGATAACATTAAAGTTGATCATCATGTATAAAAATGAATTGTGTGTTTGAGGCCTGTTTATAATCTGCATATATCTGCGCCATGAGTTGAGACCATTACCCCAAGGAAAGTACTCTAAGAACATATGAGAAGGTTAACGTCTAGATAAATAGCACCTTTTCAATTTTAATGTCAGTGACCAAAAACAACTAGCCTAAATATGTTAGTGAACAAAAACGAGTGGCCTAGATATCTGATTTCATCAGAGATGTCATCAATGACATTTGTGATATCATTGATGACATTTGTGATGTCAACTTTGATGTCCTGGGCGTTAGTCTTAGCAGTGCACAGTGGTGGCGCGCGTTATGGTTGTTTAGCTTACCATAACTGGTGAATTTATGGGGGTTTTCGGTTTTACTTGTAACCATAATGTCCCTTTAACCAACAAATGGGACTGAATTTCATTGGTTTTTATTAGTGCAACTTAACCATAAGGTCCCTTTAACAACTTTTAACTGAATATATATATATATATATATATATATTACATGGCCCGCGTTAGCGGCCTTGTAGTTATAGTTAAGTTGCTAAAGAACACTTTTTGGGCAGCTTATAACTTTGTTCCCCCTGGACGAATCCTCACCAGACTTTGTATATGGCCCGCTCTGAATTCATTTGCAAAGTTTGGTGAGATTTCGTCCAGGGGGGGCAAAGTTAGAGGGGGGTCCCACATTTTTTGTTTTTTCCACTAAAGAACACTTTTTGGGCAGCTTATAACTTTGTTCCCCCTGGACGAATCCTCACCAAACTTTGTATATGGCCCGCTCTGAATTCATTTGCAAAGTTTGGTGAGATTTCGTCCAGGGGGGGCAAAGTTAGAGGGGGGTCCCACATTTTTTGTTTTTTCCATAGACTGAATGGAGAAAAATTTTGCTCATGCCTACAGCTGAAACCGCAGGACGGATTTTCACCAAATTTGCGGCAGGAGCGGCGGTTTGGTCCTTTTGTAAATTTGGTGGAAATCCGTCCAGCTGTTTTTTTTAAAACAACCAAAATGTAGATTCAAAAATATTAGTGATATCTGGGTCCGCTCCCTGTTCGCTCTGCGGAGAGGACACAGATTGGCCAATGGGCTTACGTCATATCCGCTGACAAACAATGTGTTCACTGATTGGTTGGAGTGAAGCGTGAGGTGCGTCACATTTTCCTAATGTGCCCTTCCTCCTCTCCAATTAAGGGCCCTCGACGCTTCAGTAGCACCTGTGCTGCTATCCATTCGTCTGGTCCTATATTTGCTAAGTCTAGCTGCACCCTTTTCCGCCTCCGGTGCTTACCTGTGTTTGTTTCGTATCTGCTGCACTTCTCACGCCCACCCCCTTTTGGTAATTGTCTGCCGGCGCTTAGGGTGGTGGGCTGTATGCAGGGTTGGAATATCCCTCGGCTGCTGTTAGTTGGACTTGTGTTGCTTCTCTCAACTCTCTGTGGATACAGCCCCTCTGTTTCTTTCTTTCTTTATTTCTTTGTTTGTGGGTGTCACTTCCTCACTTTCCTTCTTCACCTTTGTGACCACGAACGATTCTTCTGATTCCTCCTCACTCTCCTCAGCACTGGGTTTTTTCCCGAGTGCGCTGCTACCACCCTCTTCACTCACCTCCTCCTCCTTTACTCCCTGCATTGTGAACATTCCTTGTACTCCTGGTGCATACCTCTGGAACATTTTCCAGAGGCCAAAAACTTCTAGGTGGCTCGCCAACTTCTTCCCCTTGTATGTGTTATGTAAATACACTAGTAGTGAATGTTGGGTGGTCATATCAAAACTGCTGTTGGGTGGCCATGGTATCCTTATTTTGTTATCTGACCCTTGTGTCCATTCGATGCTGTGCTTTACTATTTTATCTCTGTGCGGTGTTAGTGTTGCGCAGATATGTTGGAGTGGTGTTGTTAAGTTGCTGGCCCTATACCCTGCCCCTATCCCATAATATGCAGGCATTTTTAAAACTTTACTTTCTCAGCACCACCGTTACCTGGCCCCGTAAACTGGGGTCTTCCGATTTTCCGCTGCAATGAAAACAATTGTATTACAATGCTTTTGTGCTGGGCGTCACCGCCCTCGTTATTCCTACAGCAGTGTCACCTTCTTTTATGCTTCTCCTTCTGGAGCTAGGGCCCCCTTCGACCCGTGGCGTACCCGCCCCCTGCGGCTGCGTGCTCCGCGCAGCATGCTTCTGAGCTGCCCCGCCTTTACTGTGCCACCGCTACTTGGCACACCTGCAACGTACTTCTAACTCTTCCTCCTCTTCCTCTGTCCTCACTGTCTGCACAGTGTACACTCTTCTGACCCCCCCACCCCCGTAGTCGAGCGCGTACTGGCGTTCTCCATGTGCGGTCGCCTCACCCCCTTCACCCCTCCCTTACCGCGTATTCCAGCCCCGATCCCCGACCACTTTGGAGAAAGAAGACCGCGGTATCCTATGCAAGCCCTATGGGTGACATCACCAACCACTACAAAGGGTTCTCGGTACGTACAATTACAACAAAAGGATGAATGCGTGCCATATTTGACAAACTTGTTCCCCATTATCCCCACATCTGTCTTCGCACCACACCTGGAGTGGAGTATCTGTCAATTATTTTGTTATTATAATCAGACTGCGCACGCTGCGTCGCCTCGCGTGTGATACACCCCCTCTCTAGGGGAGCTTAACCAGCCAATTATCTTCCACACTGAGAAACAATCTAGCTACCTCCTGCGGGAATACATCATCTATTCACAGAGTTAAAACACTCAATCAATAGGAATCTCCATCTATTCATTGATCTATAACGCCAACTCATAGTTATGCCACACCCCCTTATACAGGTGTCCGCGATCTCGACCAATCAGCGTAATCCGCTAGTCACACGTGGGAGCTTGAAGCCCCACCCAGCCTACTCTGCAACGCTAGAGGGGACGGCCCTCGTGCCAGTCCCCGTTACACCTTACACACCGATTGCCACTCAATGGCCAAAATCTTATCTTAACACCCTGTAAAAGCCACCCGCCACCCTCTTTACAGTTCCTCCCACCACCCGCACAACATTGTATTGCTGGTTGTGTGTGCCATACTCACATCGAGTTCTCGCCTGCCGGTGCCGCTTGACTGCTGGCACCCCTCCCAATCAGCTCGCCGCCTCCCCTCGTCTGGACCACGTCTGGACACTCGCCAACCATGGGCGGGATACTTCTCAATTTGACTCCCGACGGTCACTCTCCGGATTGCGCTGTCCATTCGTCTCGCAGTTCCGTGATGGTCCTGTAGTCCTCCAAAGGGGGCAACGGCAGAGAGGGCCGCGTTGCTGGGCCACCTCGATGCAAGCGGCCTCGCTGTAATCTCACCCAGTCTCAGCAGATCTCGGCAGTGCCACCAACTTGTCGGGGTAGTTTTTCCAAGGGCCGGCAGGGCCGTCCGCGGACCTCCGGGGTTGGGGAGGCTCCAACTCCTCCCGCGTCCCAACAGAGTATGAGGCACAAACAAGAGCAAAGAGTTACTGCTGTTTATTGCACAAAACAGGCAGGGACGGGCTCACAGGCCGTAGACATCCGAGGCCCTTTTTCTAGCTGTATGGCGCGGTTACGTACGTCACCTGAGAACTAGCCCCCAAACCTAACGCCACCTCGGATTGGCTCTCCGAGTGGTGGGTTTAGTATAGGAACATATAGGAAGGATAGTTAGTGGTGGAGAAAGGGTCAGGTGGTACGCTTGGGCCGTCCCTAATAATCGTTACAAGTGTATTGTTACAAGGGGACGATTAGTGATTGGTTAAATTATAATGGCGTCAGTGGTGTGCCCCTCGTATTCTGATTGGTTCACTCGCGAGCCCCCAAGCCTGGGACCATCGTTGTTCCCAGCTTGCGTTGTACCTGATGCTGGCAACCAAGTATGACTATGTGTCAGTGGCAGACAATGGACAGGTCTGACTATTGGCTGGTGTGCATGTCTTTCCCATCGCTGTCGGTGTCCAATTTTGTCACTTCATTGTTGCAGTCTGTGTCCCAGACATGGGACCCCAGCGCTTCTCTGGTCCCTGGGCTTGGCATCGTATCAGGTCGGCCTGGTCACGTGTTGCAGGACTGTGGCTGGAGCAGAATTATGAGCATTTGATTTGTAGTTCGGCTCTGAGGAGCGCCTAGCAGTGGCAGGTGTAACCTTGGTGCGGGGAGCACGGCATGTAGATTGCAACATTGCGGCCCTGGCTGGGGGCTCTTGTCGAGGCCTTGTTCTGCACGATCAGCACCTTGCAGCCTTGTCTGAGCTGCTATGGCCTGGGCACTCTGGTATTGCGGCCTACCACGGCCTGGCTTATAGGTGGCGGTACATCATCCATAATATAGGGGTCGCGAGAGGCGACGGAGATTCATATGCATTAGTCCATATGCAGTGGTTACGTCTTCAGGGTTTTAGTGGCAAGGAAGCATCTGCAAGCATTTACACAAGCTCTTCTGGCATCTTGCGTTTCTGCGCTGACGTGGGTGGCCTATGAAAAACATAACAACGATGCATGTGTGGGTGTACGTGGTCGTCTATGTCATAGCACTGAGTATGTTCTTCATGTGGGTTAGTGTGTAGGTGTCCAATGTGCTTGGTGGCACATGTTTTTGTGTCCACTGGCTATATCGTCATGGCATCTCTAACAATGGCGGTATTTGTGGTTGCTGTCTAGTCGAGTTGATCCATACGGTCGATGTCGGTTCCACCTGAGGTTCCCGCACGTGGTTCCATTAACTGGCAGGCTCCCTGGCCATGTGGGGCATGGCCACAGTGGATCTTGATGTCTGGTGCGGCAGTGAGCGGGTCAAATTCCTGTCGCGGGGGGGGTGTGGGTCATGACGTCCTGGCCCGTGGTCTGGATGAGAATCAGGGAAAGGGATTCTCCATTTTCCCTCTTCACCATCCACCCTGACCATGCCCCGCAGGAAGCCCATCCACTCTCCCCATGCCCCGCAGGCAGCCCATCCTCCCTGACCATGCACCGCAGGCAGCCCATCCACCCTCCCCATGCCCCGCAGGCAGCCCATCCACCCTCCCCATGCCCTGCAGGCAGGCCACATGGCACCATTCACTTGGGACCCCAGACTCATGTTCCCCCCACGCACCCCCCATTGACGGGCACCTGCCAGCAGGCCCCGACTCATGTCCCCCCCACGGACCCCCCATTGACGGGCACCTGCCAGCAGGCCCGACTCATGTTCACCCCACCCACCCCCCATAGACGGGCACCTGCCAGCAGGCCCGACTCATGTCTGATCCACCCACCCCCCATAGACGGGCACCTGCCAGCAGGCCCCGACGCATGTCATCCCACCCACCCCACCCCATTGACGGGCACTGCCCGACTCATGTCCCCACAAACACCACGCCGTAACTATACAGACCCATGGCCCTAATGCCAATCCAAAATCCACCCCCCCACCCCCCAGTGCAAACACCCAACGATCCACTGCACCCACTCCCTAGTAAATTTCCCATTCCATGATAGTCTGAAAAGAACCAGCATGCCGATCAACAAATGTCCTACAGAGCCACACAGTGGCAACACATGACTGAGCCAATGCTCATGGAGACATGCACAAAAGAAATCATAGTACACCACTCCAATAATGTTGAAATATGAAATGTATTAAAAAGTAAAACAAATGACAAAATGAAAACCACACATGCAAATGAAGAAATAATCAGTGCAATAAGAAAAAGAAAGTCAAATCCAAGGAAAAAAAACAAATCCAAAACATGAAAAAATATAAGTGGTCCATACCCAAAGTCCATATAAAAAAATCATAAGTTGAAAAGCATAAAAAAACATTAATCCATGTGAACATCTAAAAAAGAATGTATGTACATGTCCGGAAAAATTGTAAACGAACATCTGAAGGGTCCATTATCCCAAAACAAAATGAAACCTACCTAAAACCCTATCTAAAATACAACTATATACAAAAAGTGGAGTAAAGTCCATGAACTCCAAATCATAATAAAAACCAAATGAAACCTAAACCTAAATAACTATATACAAAGGCAGCGAGCTAGTCCGATGGCTCACTTATTGATGTCCCAGGCCAGGGCATCATTGAACTCCATGTCGATGTTCAGGAGGCGGGCCTGTTCCCTGACCTCGAGGTCTCACAGGGATGCAGCCATGGCATCCTCTAACTCCCTGTGAGTTGCCTCGAGGCACTCAGCCCGCCTCAAAGCCCGGTGCATGGAGTTCTCCGCCCTGACCATTGTAAGCCGTGCCCTCTCCGCTCGCCGCGGCTCCGCACCTATTTGCTGGCCCAACCGCTGCCACACGGAAGACACTCCCAACCTTGGGTCCTCCTGCCCGCCGGATGATGCATGCCTGCCCAGATGATGTAGAGGGCCCTGAGGCCGCATGCCTCCTACGCCGAGCTTGCCGCCGCCTCTCTGCTGCCTGCCGCCGCCACCACGACTGCCTCCGGGTAGATGGCAACATCCGGGGCCGTCATGTAGATGCCCTGCTTGTATGTGGCTGCACATCGTCCGTTGCCAGGGGTGCAGTTGCTGGAGTGACCACCTGTGCTGGAGTTCCGACTCCCGACTGTGGCAGGGATGGGATCTCCCCTAGCCTGGCTGCGTTGGTTGGGGCAGGTCCACAGGGGGCCCTGGTGGCATCTGGGCTGGAAGACGGCACCGAGCACGACTGGCGTATAGTGTGCACCTAGGAGGAGAGGGCTGCAAGACAGTGCGACACATGGAGGAAACCCCCGACCATGAGCCCTCCCCACTGGGCCATGTTGGCCCACATCTCTTCATGATGACGTGTGTGGACACCCAGGAAGCACGCACGTCATCACGAATGTCATGTGTGCGCAACGTGACACCAATCAGGACGGACTCAATCCTGTCACGGGTCCCCACGTCCGCAGGTAGAGGAGTGCCAGATGACGTGGACCTCCCCCCTACCTGCGGACGGGCCAGGGACGGGGTATCCCTGCTGGTGCATGGTGATGCAGTCACAGTGTCAGGGACAGTGACATGCACAGGCCCCTCCGCGGCGACCTGTGCTGCCTCCTGCCCCTGTCCCTGGACTGCACCACTTTTACCAGTGGTACCACCCCCACCAGGCCCCATGTGCGGCTCTGAAGCGGCCTCCTCCTCCTCCGTACACACCACCAACCTGGATGGCTCTGCACCGTCTTCTGCCGTCGGCAGCCCCTCTGGGGGCTCACCCGCCCCTTCCGCTGCAGCCGTAGTGGCGTACGCGGCACCAGTCCCCTCGCTCCCGGATGATATAATTACCTGGGAGGGAGACGGCCTTGCGTCGCCGTCCGGTGGAGGCATCCCTGCCGCTTTCCTCCACAGCGCCATCTCCGCCCTCTTCTTCACTCGCCGCTGTGTAAAGAGAGACATTGAACACAAGCATCAGGGTACTGTACAATAGTTCCCTAGACACAAAGCAATAGCACATGAGTGGCACTGTGAAATGTCACTTCCATCATGTCCCTCCAGAACACATGGATCAGTGCAGGCAACACACATGCAGAAGCAGGCCTGGCACATGCAAAAGGCATTTGCATCCATGTCCAAGGCATCGTAGAAATATCCAATGGTGGGCTGAAACTCACATGCATCATGGGACATGCTGATCACATGCACACACATCACCAGAGGGTCATGCATCTGGCCCCGTATACCCCCAGAAACAGTGGATACAAGGATGACTAGGCTGTATCAGTGAATCAACACATTGTCACGGACATGTGTCATGCATCCATGGCGTTTACCAGTCACTAACACACTACTCAGACACACAGAGATGTACACCATGCATGTCCATGACAGCAGCGCCCATCTCTCACACACCAAACATGTCCAAGTACAGACACAGGCATGCATACATGTGTGCATTCCGCATGCTGCTCCGCATGATGCATTGTAACACATACACCATCCATGTGGGTCACGCCTGACTGGACTCACATGCAGCACCATCATGTCCCTGCACACACACATCCATACATGACCCATGTCACACATACAGCCAAGTAGCTAACTACCACCACACTGCAACATGCACTGTTTTAAACAGGAATGCATGGACACTTACCGCTCAACTCCAGACGGGCCTGCATCCTGAGGATCTGGTGGTGAAGCACTGGGAAAATGTGCTCCAGGACCCTCATCTGCTGGGTGGTAAGGTGGACCCGGTGCCCCACTGCATCCGCTGTGTCCAAGAGGTGCCGGGCCTTCTTGAAGGTCCTGGACTTGTAGTCCTCCCAGCACTTCTGGATGTGTTTGATGTCACGGGGTGCCACCCCCTCCGCGTTGATAGCACCCACTATGTACTTCCAGATCCTCATCCGTCCTTCCTTGTCGGCACGCAAAGGTGTGAAGAGGGCATCATAATGCCCCAGGACTTGCTCCACCAGGATGCCAACTTCCTTTTCACTGAAGCTGGCAGCCCTCTGCCTCTCTGCTAGGGGGTTGTCACTGGTGCCGGATGGTATTGCGTTGGACATGGCAACCCCCGATGCAGGTGTGGGTGGGCAACTGGGTCCTGGGGCTGGGATGTGGAGCGACGGAACACCAGTCGGAAGTCTTCTATTCCAGCAGGGGTGGTCACAGCAACTGGACCCCTGCAGATGGCTGATGTGCAGGCACCAAATGGCAGGGTACTGTTAGCAGCAGGCAGGCAGGCAGCAGCAGATGGCTTGTAGGAGGCTCCCCAAGGGTCTGGGGGGCAGGAAAATGGCCTTCTGGGCAGGAGCGTGATCTTCCCTGTGTTGTGCAGAGCCCCCGTGGCCAGCTTGATGCAGAGTGAATTGGCACATGAAAAACCAGCACGTCAGCGTGTAATTCGAAGAAAGGGCCTTAGCGCATAAGCGCGTAAGTGACGTAATGCGCGCAGGCCTTTCCTTCTGCATGTGTTAATGGTCCACGCGGGTCTGCAGCGTGCTGTACGTGCTTTCAGTGGAGACCGACGCGTGTGTTTTTCCTACTTTGGGGTTCACACGTGATTACTTCACAGCGGTTACAGTGCCTTTGCGTATTTCTTTTCCACGCAAGGCAGACAGTGAGTCGCCCACGCTATTGCATGCTATTTTTCCCACTGCGGGTGCCCCTGTTTGTCACGTACCCCATTTATTGAGGTCATAGTAGCCCACGTGTTAATCGCTTTTTTGTGTTCCTGGGGGGCACAGCGTACTGAGTGAGGTTTGTTTACACGCACGTGGGCTACAGGGTTTGCGTATACTTTTTCCTTGTATTTTTGGGGTGCCTGAGCGTTGCGTGACCGTCATTTATCCCCATGGTCCACAGGCAGCCTAGCAGGAGCAGAGGGGTGCGTCTACCATCATGTATCCTGCCCCTTTCAACCCAATTGACCAGGACAATTGTTCAGTGCACCTCCCATTGGCATTAGTACATCCGTGCCATGGTTGGGAGGCCACCAAAGGTTAAGGGGGGCTCAGCTGGGTGTCCTACCAGTGTTGGAGTGGTCGGGCATGTGGCAGGGGTGACCAGGTAGTACGTGGAGTCCAGGGTGGCCAAGGTGGCCGTAGAGCGGGAGGAGGCAGGGGTGCACCACAGGGGCAGGATATCCAGCCACGTGCTGGTGCAGCCATGCCACCACCCCCTGCGGCTCCAGGTGATGCTGCTGTTGCATCTGACCCTGGCACCCTTGCGACCAACAGTAAGTAACATGTGCTGACACGGGCCCACCAGGTGCAGCTGTGGCAACCACCACACAGCCCGCCACCCGGCAGTGATACTCGTAATATGGCGGTATATTATGGACGGTGCCAGTGACGTACCGGCACCGTCTGTGGCGTACCGCCATACTCATAATGACCCCCTTTTTATATGTGGGAGATTTTTGCCAAGTGAGTTTATCAGGTTCCATGTCAGGTGTGAATGTCTCATACCTGTTTACATTTCTCACGTTGCACTTAATGAGGATAGTGTCATGTGTTGTGCATTTGGTTGGCTGTTTAGCTGTTGCATGCCATGGCATGGCATGGAGGACAGGGGTCATGGGGGTTGGGAGGGTTTGGGTGACATACCAGTGATTAACATGGCCTGTTTTGCAGGGGGGTGGTGGGACATGCACTTTGCATGTGTTCCTTTTGGTTACACCAGATTGGTTATGTTTAAGTAGCTAGGGATGCAGACAATGTGGCACTTCCATGGAAACATTCTCAGGGTGGTAAGGTTGTGACAGTTGACTGTCTCTTTGTCAACATCGATTGTCACCTGGTATGTGCCAGGCCTGTGTGTACTCCGCAGGGGTGGGAGTTTAGGTGAAAAATGTGGCCACAAGCTTGGTACGGGCTGCCTCGCCACATACCCTTTCCCCTCGCATGAGCAGCGCCTGTGCATGTGGTTGGGGATGTGGGGGCACAACCATGTCCACCGGTACGCCCCGCTGTGTTGCGACATTGTGCAGGGCACATGCTGCCACAATGATCCTGCACACTACTGGGGGTGCATATAGTAGCTGGCTGCCAGAGCGGTCAAGGGAGCGTAAGCGTGACTTGAGCATTCCAAATGTGTGCTCCACTATGGCCCTGGTTGCAATATGGGCTGCGTTGTATCTTACCTGGGGTGGTGTGGTGGGGTTCCGTATTGGCGTCATCATGTGGGTGTTCAGAGGGTAGGCACTGTCCCCTGGGGAGGTGATGATGGTTGTCGTTTGTTGGGTTTGGGTATTTGTCTGTGTGTGACATGCATGCATATGCACAGACATTTGTACTCACCTATGAGCCATGTGTCGCCATGCTTCCCAGCTTCCAGGGCCCGGCTCAGGGCGGACATTCTGTACATGAAACTGTCATGGGTGGACCCTGGATACTTTGCATAGACAGAGGTGATGATTCCCTTGGTATCGCATACAACCTACACGTTGATGGAATGCCAGTGCTGGCGGTTGTGGTAGATGTTTTCAGTGCCCTAGGTGGACGTAGGGCCATATGGGTGCAATCTATGGAACCAAGCACTTTGGGGAAGTGTGCCACCCTGTAGAAGTCCAGGACCACGGTCTGCCTTTCTGCGGGTGTTCTGGGCATGTATATGTGCCTGCGGACTGAGGGCCCGCAGTGATGATTGCCAACACCTGGTGTAGGCAATGTGACTACGTGGACTGTGAGACGCCCCCCACTATGGCAGTTGTCCGCTGAAATGACCCAGTGGCCAAAAAAATGCAGTACATTGAGCACTTTCTCCAAGGGGCTCAATGCTTGGGAGCACAGTGTGGGTGATGTGAGTTCATCCTCCCACTCAGTGACCAGGTCTAGGATGATATGAGGTGGAAACCTATACCTACCATAGACCTGGTCATCAGGCATCCCAAAAAGGCTGGTCCTGGTCTAAAAAATGTGGGCCCTGGCTATTCTCTTCCTCCTGCGGTGTCCCACGATCACTGCTGCCAGAAATGGGACATTCATCGTAGCTGTACAAACGTGTTTGTTGTTTGCGCGCAATTTTATACTGCACGGGGACGCTTCCACCTGCCTTCGTGTGGCGCTTGTGTTTACGCCTGTGCGTGTCTTTTGGTGTGTGCAGGTTTCCCCTATTCGATTCCATGAATACGTGTTGTTCGTGAGTGTGTGGGCGTTCCGTGTATTTCCCAGCAGTTATGTCCTAATTTTTACGCGTTGTTCCCCATTCCGTGTGTTCCGCCCCTTTTGGTGTGTGCGTTACACGTTGAGTGCTTTTGCTGTGCGCGTCGCGCACAGCGTTCGGGATGTCGCAGTGAGGGATGCGCCCATGTGCGCCATGCGCGGTTTCGGCGCAGCTCCCTAGGAAAACACGCGCACAGACTTCCATGAATCGCTTATGTGCGAATCGCACCCGTGCGCTGGATTTTTCACGCTTGCGCCACCGAATTCGCCACACAATTGTTCCATGAATCGGCCTCTAAGTCATGCTGTGGCTTGTTCACACATGGGTAGTGTCATACCGTGCACGTCCAGTTTGTCTGTGGAGTAAATTTGAACTATTGGTTGCATTTCTTTTTTCAACATTGTTTCATTGAATTGTGCACAGCTTGCAAGAGTTGGCATCAAGGACATACAGTTTACATTTTTGTGTGCTAATTGTTCCATGACATCAGTAGCACATGAGTTATGAACGAAGAGAGCATGGATGTGCTTGGTATGTAATATAGATTGTGCTTCTTTAGATAGTACACCTACTCTAATACTTGTCAAAATGTTGGCTTAGGTGAGGTCTGCAGACTGATGCATGTTTTCAGTTAATTCTTTGTAATGGAAATATTGCCAAAGATTGACATTTCCTATGCTGCCAAGAGTTTTATGCCATAGTTTGTGCCCTAAGGTTTTAAAAATAGGTTCACCTTTAACTGGTGTTAATTGAAGAAGATCTCCGAAAACAATAATGGCCCTCATTACGACCCAGGCGGTAAGTTACTGCCTGGGTCGTACCCTTACCACCATGGTGTAAACTATGTTTACACCATGGTGGATGGCGGATTTACCGCCCCATTCCAAGGTGAATGGGGCGGTAAATCCCCATTTCCCATTTTACCCTTCCCCATTCCCATTTTTGCCCCATAGGGCATAATGGGAATAGGGAAAGGCGCTAATTACGCCACCGTAAATTACGGTGGCGTAATTAGCACCAAGGTCCCTTTGCGGCATGGGTTTTAACGCCTGCAAAAAGCAGGCGTTAAAATCACCATCCCGCAAAGGGACCTTGGAATCAGGCGTTAAGGGTCGGCACCGTTTACGGCGCCGTAAACCCCTTAACGCCTGGGTCCTAATGAGGGCCAATGTGTTTTCCTCCAAAGAGTTCTTCTTAGTCTGTTCTGAGGACCTCTTGTAATCTGAGGTGAATCAAAGACAACATTAGGTTGGAGACCATGCTCACCTCATCTATTAGCAGCATTTTCATTTGTTTCAAAACACTGCGTAAATCCATTGCAGCTTCTGGAGAAAGTTTGTAGTAGTCTAATTTGTTTTGGTGTTCTACTGGAAGGAGTAGTAATCGGTGTAAAGAGACACCGCCTATGTTGTAGGCAGCTAAACCTGTGGGGGCAGTTACAACAGCTGACAGTTTGTTGTTTGTCAATTGTTGCAGCAACTTGCTGATGATTTTTTATTAAGAATGTTTTCCCTGAACCAGCTTGACCACTCACATATAGCAGTATAGGTTTGTAGTCTTGACAGGTACACGTTTTAGTTTTGTGCTGCATACCATGTTCAATTTATTTTGTTATTTCTAGGAAAATGCTACGCTGTTCATGGATTAATTGTGATTTGAGTATAGGAAAGTCTTCTGTAGACCCTTCATACTGGTACACAGTGTTTTCTACTTCAGTCATGGCTAATTCAGCCTCATTTGCTATGAGTGGCTGTCCAAGTGGTTGCTGGCTTCTGGTTAGAGAAGGTTGACTGCTGTCAGGAGTGTCCATATTTAGTTGTGCCTGGAGTTCTTCTTCTTGTTGCTGTTCATTGTCTAACATTGTTTTGTACTGCGTAAAGTTTATGGGGGTCATTCTGAGTATGGCGGTAGGGGGTTAACGGCACGGGTAAGGATGCCGGTGCCGTTAACCCCCTACCGCCACATTCCGAGGTCCCTTAGCCGGTCCCACCAGGACCGGCTGGTTTGACCAGCCGTCCTTAGCGGGACCCGTTAAGGGACCATGGAGCTAATAATGGGCCTGCTATTTGTGGGCCCGTTATTAGCTCCTTCCCCATTCCCATTGAGACCTATGGGGGCTCGGATGGGGAATGGTTTTCGAAATGGAGACTTACCGGGTCCGCATAGGTCGGAATGTCCCGGGAAGTCCCCATTCCGACTAACCGGACCCGGACCCAAGTTTGGAGCAGCCATGGTGCTACTAGCACCATGGCTGCCTCCAAACTCGGAATGACCCCCTATATCTATTATATCTGTTATAGTGCTTTCATTTGCTTTGAAAGCATCTTCATATGAGACATAGGTATCTAAAAAATCTTCTTCTTTTCTCCATGGTTTAAAGAGTTGTACTAGGGACATGTAATACAGTTCTTTATGTTTGGGAGTTTTTAATGACAATTTCATATGATTAATTAGGCTGCGTTTGTAAGTTTCACTAGGCTGCCTTCACAATTTTCGACTCTGTATCTATCTTTCTTTTCATCTTTTTTAATATTATTTTTGTATGTGAAGTTTTGGGCTATGTGGTATAGACACATGGTTTCCAAAGCGGTACTCCTGTTTGGGTAGCATGTGTCTAGTAAGTTGTTTTTCAAAATGTCTTGGCTGTTGGGATCAATTTTGGCTGTTGTTTCTATGGGCCTCATTCCGAGATTGGAGGTAGCCATGGCGCTATTTGCGCCATGGCTGCCTCCAATACCGGGTCCGGCACAGGTCTGGTTCAATGGGGACTTACCGGTACATTCCGACCCTGAAGGGACCCCATTAAACCAACCATTCCCCATTCCCATTTGAACCCCCATTGGGCTCAATGGGAATGGGGAAAGTGCTAATTACGGGCCTGCTAGTGGCAGGCCCGTAATTAGTACCCTGGTCCCCTAACGGGACCCGAAAGGGAAATGTGGTCCGACCACACGTCCCTTGCGGTTCCCACTAAGGGACCTCGGAATTGTCTCCTTACCGGTGCCCGGTATCCCTTACCGCCCAACTTGTAATGACCCCCTATGTCTTCATATGATTTGAGAACTCTTTTTCTGGATTTAGTAAGACCAAGGTTTAGCCATACTATGTTTTCAGATTTTCCATACAAGCAGTACTGGTTAAACTGTCTGCGGCTTCATAGCAGCCACATTCCCTATGGGAGAGCATTTTTATACCTGAGCTGCACAATTTCTGTGACAGTGTTTTGTCAGATTATATGTCGTCCCAAAGGTCTTTGAGCTCTGTTTTTTCTGCTTTGGTTATGTAGGCTGTGGAATATCGTGCAGCTGCAGTGGAATTGTCTGCAATGTATTGCACAGCTATATTTGCATTCCATAGGAGGGCAATGATTGCATTGTAATCATTGATGTACTTTGATCCTTCTGTTCTTTTTATGCAGTATGTGTTCTTAGGTGATTTACCTTTAACACTGTGGGCCTCATTATGAGGTCGGTGGTAAGGGGTTAACGGCAATGGTAAGGGTGCCGCTGCGGTTAACCCCTTACTGCCTATTATTTAGCGGGAGCCGATAAAGGATCAGGGAGCTAATAAAGGGCCCGCTATTTGCGGGCCCATTATTAGCTCCTTCCCCATTCCCATTGAGCCCTATGGGGGCTCGAATGGGAATGGGGAATGGTTTTCAGAATGCGGATTTACCGGGTCCTCCAAGGTTGGTGTGACCCGGTAAATCCCCATACCGAGAACCCGGACCCGGTATGCGGTAAGGGGGTAGCCATGGTGCTAATAGCACCATGGCTACCTCCTACCTCTTAATGAGGCCCCATGTCTAACTGAAGTCCTGTTGTTGAAACTGGTCTAGGGAAACCAAAGCGGCATTTGGTGTAGTATTTCCCTTTGTTTTTATATTTGCACCGACAATACTTCCCACACTTGTGTTTTTTTAATTGTCACTATGTGTAATTTGTGAAGGGATTTCACAAGTGACATATTTCTGAATGAACTACAAAACAGTGACATCACTGTCCTGACCAAATTTAGGAGCATCTTTAATCCACAAAATCATGTGGATGTGTGGTGCTCCTCTGGCTTGGTATTCTTTTCTCCAAAAGAAGTGTTGTGTTGCACTTCTCTGAGGGGAGGAACTGTTTTATTACAAATGAAGTGCAGCATGGCAATAAAGCGATGATGGAAATATCTTGATACATTTACAGGATCTAGAGAGCAGAGTTCTCCTGGTGTTTTCATATCTATATTTGTTTTGTTTTTGTTTGCTGTGTGTAGGAAATCGTGCAAATCTTCCCATGCATACTCTGCACAACTTAATGTCACAAACCATGTGGGTGGGCCAAGGTTTCTTATCATACAGCGTACTTCTGCATGTCGTCAGAACCAGTATTCTTTTGTATCACGCATGTTTGCTAAAAGATTTGTAATGCTTGACTGTAATGAGTGCTGCAAACCTTTCAGTTCTTTGACTTTGTTATCCACATTCCTATTAGCAATGTTCTGAATGTACGCTTGTATTTGTTTTGTTTTGCAAGTATGGCAAGTGTCAGGCATTCCGGTTAAATAAATGCATTTTATGTACTTGCAATGCTTTTGTAAGATACAAGCTGGTCTCCAGTTTTCTGTGCATTCTAGGAATTTATAATAGTGTGTTAAGTGGTAAGTGGTAGTGAAAATGACAGAAGGAAATAAGAGAATTATAGGTTGGACATTGCTATGAGTAATATGGGTAAATATAAATTTGGAAAGCAGCAGATTTGTAAGTGAACATGATTATAGGAGATGGGAAAAATTAGAGTATGCTTTTTTTGTAGATTATGCACGGTCAATGGCAGGTACCTGCCCAAATGCATTTATAAAAGAGTTGCAAATTTACTGTAAACAAAATATTCATACCTGTAGTTTGTATTGATGTAGATGTAGTTGAATATGGAAGGAGAAATAATGAAGCGTTTTACAGTAGTTTTAGCTGTAGGTGCTTTGCAATCACAGGACACTTGTACTCAGAGTGATGAAAAGTTCATCTAAAGTGCTGAATTGTAATGACAAAGTTAGATGTAGAGTTTTTGGATGTGATTGGTGGATGTCTGTGTCACTGCTTATGTGTATCCAATGAGAGAGTGGTGCAGACAGTAATGTGCAAAGTGAAAAAGGGCTGCCCCTGTGTTAAAGGGTGTGTGGCTGTTCGCGGACAGGGCGTACCACATCGGGGGTTTCCCAGCACATCTAGCATGGAAAGGGGACTGTGGGGATTAGCCAATCAGGTGTTGAAGTTGTTCTTTGCAGGAAGAGAGGCTGTGTGTGTAGTGAAGCTGGCAGAGGTGAAGAAAGGGAGGGTGTTGGTAGTTGGAGATCTGTTTGTAAGTGTTTTAGAGAGGTATGCTATGTCTAAACATATGGCTGACAGTTTTGGCTTTGAAGGAGATGAGGTTTTGTGGTCAACTGTGCCTGGTTCCAATATGCAGGCAGTGGCTGGAGTTTGTAAGCATTTCTCCATGTGGAACAGTCCAGATGTAGTGGTACTGCATTGGGGTGCTGTCCATTTGGGATACATCGGTGCTCCTAGTTTGTTGAGTGCTCTTGGAAACTTGGTTCAGGCAGTGATGGTGGTTCTTCCAAATGCCAAGGTGATTTTTTCTGAAATGTTGCCTACGGTAGTATGGGACAATTGTAATGTTTTTTCTCCCCAGCAAAATGGTGCAAGGTGTTTGGTTAACAAAGGAATGTCTGTTTTCTTATTTAGAGCTGGGATGTTGTCTTGTAATAATGACAATATTGATTTTGTTAATGGTGACTATTTCAAAGCAGATGGCATCTCATTATCCATATTGGGAAATGCTATATTATTTCAAAATATAGGGAATGCTTTACAGAGGATAATGTGAAGACATCAGGAAGAAAATAAGTGAAAATGAAAGGTGTTGGTTTAGAAAAACTTTTTTTTAAAATGGCTCTTTTCAGAGCCACCATCAAAGGGGAAGTGGAGTACACTATTTAAATTTTCATTCCCCACTCTCAGATTTTACAATTTGTCCACGGACACCGCGGCTGTCCGCGGATCAGGCATGTTACATATGGGGATTTTGAGGCTGAGAGGCATGCACATGAGACTGTGCAGGCCAAGGGATTGATCAGTAAGGTTTACTGGGTGTGATGAGTAAGGAGAGACTTTGGCAGAAAGTATGTTTCCTGAGAGAAGAGCAGATAGCTATGGCTGTGTGTTTCAGAAGGTAGATTGTCTGTATTGTGGGTGACTCGGGGATAAATTGGTTGGAGGTGCATGCAGATCGCTGTGGAGTGGCTGCACATCTTGGATTCCCTCATGTGATTGTGCACTCACATGGAGTCAACAGAATTAAGTGATTAGATTTGGTTCTTCTTTTTCCACTTTGATGACACACTGTCATCCAGACATTATTATTGTGACACTCACCTGTGTCTCTGCAGGAGCGATGGATGAGCCTCCTTTGACCCCGAGTTCTCACTTCCCCTGTTTCACCCGGAGGAACACCTGTCAAATATAAGATGCACACTCAGACCTGAGTTCACCTGATTACCCTAGGCTCCTTCCCTTCTCTCTACTATGTGCTGTGATGTCCCCTAAGGGCTTACCTTGGTTTTTAGTAGGGTGTGCACTCCATCCCGCATTCGCAGGGGCGCGATTCTATGGGAGATTCACAACCTTACACTCGTAGGGATGATGCCAATGTCTGTTTGCCGAGTTCTGATTCCACTCGCTGTTATATGCCTTCACAGCGAGGCAGAGTGTTCAATGTGCTAGTTTCTTCACTAGCAAGAAAGTCCTTTCCACAAGACGAACGTTGTGTGGTGGATTTGAGAGTCTGGTATTGTTTGAATTTGCCAAAGGTATCTTGGGTGAGTAGCGCTGCGTGTAGAACTCAGAACCGCCGGTAGGTATGCGCGGCGTTCTAGGTTCGAGCGCACCTAGTAATGTCTCTCCTTTCCCTTGCAGGAGTGGATTATGGAGTGCTTGCACCATGAGTCTGAGTTCAGCGCTACTGGAGAGCCTCGGAGGTCCGGTAAGTATGCACAGAGGCTTCGATAAGTATCCATAGCGTTACTGGCGCGAGCGCAGTAAGTAATGTCTCTCCTTTCTTTTGAAGGACTTTGGGCGCTTGGACTACGAACCTGGATTCCAGCGTAGCGGGAAGATTCGGTGAGTATGCGCAGCGTTACTGGAGCGAGCACACTAATGAAAGTTCTTCTTTGTGCTTACAGGTGCCGGTGTAGGTTTCACCTCGTGTCTGGGGAAAGCTGCGGCATGGAGAAAGCATGGAAGTTGATCCGGAGCAGGTAAGCAGAAGCAGGATAATCCAGAGCAGGTAAGCAGACGCAGGTTGATCCGGAGCAGGTAAGCAGAAGCAGGTTGATCCGTAGCAGGTAAGCAGAAACAGGATGATTCAGAGCAGGTAAGCAGGAGCACGGTGAGTGTGTTGCTGATGCAGCTTAAAGAAAGCAACACGAAGAACTGGAAGAATCTTGGGTGTGGCTTATATAGCCAGCCACACCCAAACACTAGCGAGCTCATGGACTTTCATGCACTTCCTGTTTAGCAACAGGAAGTGGTAACCAGGAAGTTACTACAAACACCAGGAAGGAATTAAAAGAAGGTATCTGCTATGGTTTTTTTTGTGTGCCTATGCCAGGCCTGCCAATCCTCCACCCAGCTTGCCCCGACTACATGCCTGGTACCCATGACAGTCTTCCCCCTAAACACCCCTCCCGATGGTGTGAGTGTGGGTTTTGGCTTATCAGGATTGTCCCGATGGAATCTTCGCACCAATCGGGGGGCATGCACATGTGTGCTGGGTTCCCATGATCTTTCCTGGGGTCCGTACCCCTTCCAGTCAATCAAGTAATACAGGGTCTTTCGTACTAGTTTGGAATCTAATATGTTCTTTACCTCATATTCTGGTGCTTCATCACCCACTTGTATGGGTGCGGGAGGTGTGGAGGTTCGGGTTCCTGGGTGCACTGGTTTTAATAGAGACACATGAAATACGGGAGGTATACGCATATGTTGAGGTAACGCCAGTCTCATGGCTGCTGGGTTAATCACTGTCTCAATCGTATATGGGCCGATGTATCTAGGCTGAAATGTTTTGGGACCTTTTAAAACAATGTGTCTAGATGCTAGACAGACCGAGTCTCCCACTTGATAGTCTGGGGCTTTTTGTCGATGGCGATCAGCATTTCTTTTTTGTGTTTCTTTGGCTTGCTATAGGTTCTTGCTGGCCTCCCTGGCTGCTTTAATGATGCTGGCGTGCAGATTCTTTACCGCGGGCATCTCAATGTTTTCTGGCGGGTTGTAGACTGATGTTCTGGGGTTTCGACCATATATATTAAAAAAAGGTGTTGCTTGGGCTGATGAGTGTGTTGAATCGTTGTAGGCATACTCTGCCATCCATAGTATTTCTGTCCAGCTTTGACTTGTTTGGTGTAATCGACAGCGCAAATACTGTTCCATGGTCTGGTTCGTGCGCTCGGTTTGACCGTCCGTTTGAGGATGGTGACTAGAGGACAGACAGATTTCTACTCTTGCCAGGACACATTTCTTCCAAAAACCTGATACAAATTGGCTGCCTCTGTCAGAGACGATTACGGTGGGGAATCTGTGAACTTGACGATTCGGTCTAGAAAATCCTGCGCCAGAGTCAGAGCTGAACGAATACCTTTCAGAACTATGAAATGGGCCATTTTGGAGAAGAGGTCCACTATTACGAGGATGGTATTATATCCTGAGCTAGGAGGTAAGTCAGTGACAAAGTTCATTGATACTGTGTGCCAGGGTGCTGGTGGAATGGTGATTGGCTGAAGGAGGCCGGCTGGTTTTTGCCTGGACGCACACACCTCACAGGTGCCTATGTAGGTAGCAATATCCTCTCGCCAAGTTGGCCACCAATAAGATTTGCTTACTTTCTTCATGGTTTTAGCTATACCTGGATGGGCTTCCAACAGCGAGTCATGGTAGTCGGACATAATTGCTTGTTGCAGATCCTTAGTTGGAACGTAGAGACGTCTTTGGTAATATGGTAGTTTGTCTTGAATGGTGAACTGTTCTCCCTTCTTGTCCCAAGCCAGTAGGTCTCTTTCAGACATAATTTCTTTTATTGCTTCCTGCAGTGTGTTTAACGGAGATGGGTCAATGCAGAAGCCGAGAATTCTATGGCTAGGTGTGATCTCCACCGGGTTAGGGGCATTATAGACTTCCTCTCCTGTGCCAATGCGGGATAACGCATCCGCTTTCCCGTTCTTACCTCCGGGGCGGTAGGTGATCACAAAGTCATATTCATTAAGGTTAGGGCCCAACAGAGCTGTCTTGAAGACTGAGCTTTCGCTGAGCATAAGAATTGCAAGTTCGATGATCTGTTATTATTGTGATGGTGTGTTTTGCTCCAAGTAAGTAATGTCGCCATTCGCACAGTGCACTCTTGATTGCTATGAGTTCTTTCTCAGAAACCGCATAGTTCAATTCTGCTGGGGAAAATTTTCTCAACCAAAAGGCAATGGGATGAAGGCAATTAGTTTTGGGATTCTGTTGGGACAATACGGCCCCAATGGCAATGCTTGAAGCGTCTGTTTCCACGATGTACGGTGAATCGGGCTGCAGGTGTTGTAGTATTGGGGCTGAGGTGAATTTTCCCTTGAGGGCTCAAAAGGCTTCTTCCGCCGCTGGTGTCCATTCGAATTTTCGGTGTTTATGCAGCAAGACGTAATTGGATGTACTAAATTTGAGAATCCTGGTATGAAGCGTCGATAGAAATTCGCAAAACCTAAGAAACTCTGTACTCCCTTTACAGACGTGGGTGAGGAACAGGTGAGGATTGCCTCCACTTTTCTATTGTCCAACTTGATTCCCTGCGGTGTCAGTACATATCCCAGAAACTCCACCTCGGTGACATGCAAGGAACATTTTTCAAGTTTTGCATACAGTTGGTTTTCACGCAATTTCCGGAGTACTGCTTGCACATGGGTTACGAGTTCTTGGGGAGTAAATCAGAATGTCATCGATGTAGGCGACTGCGCAGACATCGAGGAGTTCCCGTAACGCATTGTTCATAAAATGCTGGAATGCAGTCTGGGCATTGCAAAGCCCAAAGGGCATGACCTGGTATTCGTACAGACCACAGCGGGTACGGAACGCAGTCTTCCACTTGTCCCCTTTCTTCATGCGTACCAGGTGATATGCGCCATGTAAGTCTAGTTTTGTGAAAATCTTTGCTTTCCTCACCTGGTCTATGAGTACTGGTATCAGAGGTAATGGGTACTTGTTCTTTATGGTGACTTGATTTACGGCCCGGTAATCGATACACGTTCTTAAATCTACCTCCTTCTTTGGTACGAAGAAAAGTCGGGAGGCGGCTGGTGACTTATATGGTCTAATGAAACCATTGGCCAGATATTGGTCTAAGTAAGTCCATAGATGAGTGTTTTCTTCCTTGGTTAACGCATAAATGCGGCTGCATGGTACTTGTGCCCCTGGTAGCAGATCGATCTGGCAGTCATAAACTCGATGTGGTGGTAACGTATTAGCTTGCTCCTTCGCGAACACATCCTGGAACTCCTGGTATTCCGCTGGTAAGGTCCCCACCAAACCTAAAGCTGTTATCTTATTCTGTGAAGCTAACAATGGGCTTCTCTGGGTCCCTTTGTTGTCAAAGCAAGAGACGCATTCCGTGGGAAAGAGTAAGGTTCTTGCTCACCAATCTATCCTTGGGTTGTGCGTCTCTAGCCACGGTATTCCAAGAATCAGCTGGAATTGGGGTGCTGCGATAAGGTTGAATCTAATACCTTCCCTATGATCATCTTGGCAGATTAAGGTGAGAGTGGAAGTACTCTGTGTTACTGGTCCCAGAAGGAGTTGTGTGCCATCCACAGCTGTCACCCTTTCAACAGTGTCCTTATGGTGGAATGCCAATCCCAAGGTCTTTGCAGTGTTTACGTCCAAGTAGTTCCCGATAGCCCCACTGTCTATGAAAGCCTTGAGGGCATGTATTCGGGTGGGTTGTGAAGGATCTACCAGATACACAGGAATACTGAAATGTAAAATCTGAGTGCTCCATTGTTTGCTCGACAGACCGACCTCTACATCTGCCGCGCATTGGAGTTTTCCACTTCTGTGGCTTCCCTTGTGTTATCCAGGACCCCCATTGTCTTCCATGGGGGTTTAACCGTGAAGTTCCAGAGCAAGTGACCAGATTGGCAGCAATATAAACAAAGTTTTTCCTGATGCCTTCGTTCTCTCTCTGCTTTGGTGAGTGGTCCTCTGAGGACACCCATTTGCATGGGCTCTGAGTGTGTTTCGGAGGCCTGTGAATTGGACGCTTCTTTCGGTCGGACATACACAGGTCTATGTTCTGATCTAGTTCGGTCGGCCTTGCGATCCTGTAACCGGTGGTCTAGTTGCATAGTCAGATCGATGTATCCGCTACAATCTTCAGGAGGATGAACTACTTGTGCCAAGACATCTTTTAATTCTCCTCTCAGTCCTCGATAAAATAATGTTATTCGTTTCTCCTCTGGCCAACCTGATTCGACTATTAGACGATTCAATGTGGCAACATACGAAATAAGATCCTGACCACCCTGTTGCAGAGAGAGCAGCTCATCATCCAAGGCCTGACCACGACTCAGATGGGCAAATAGTTTTTCCAGTTCACGTTGAAAACCTGGGTAATTTCTCAACAAGGGGTTGTCCCTAAGCACTACGGGACAGACCAGTCCACCGCGTGTCCTCCTAAATAGGAGAGGACGAAGGCTATTTTAGCCTGGTCGTTCAGAAAAGAGTACGGTTTGCATATGAAGTGTAGGAGGTATTGATTCATGAACGCTCCAAATTTCTTGGGATCCCCAGAGAAACGTTCTGGGAGTGCTAAAGGGATATTGCCTGGAAGCAATACCTGAACGGGTCTGACTACAGGTGCCACGGTAGGCTGCCCAGGAGGGGCTCCACCTGGTAGGGGTGCTAGTCCGGCTTGGGTCTGTAAGAGCTGTCTTGCCAAGTCATCTGTTTTGTCCCTGTTGACTACCAGTTCGCGCCTTAAGGCATTAGTCTCTGAGCGGGCTGCGTGCACCTCAGGCCGTAGTTTGCCTAGCAATAGGGAAAGCTGGTCTACCTTAGAGGTTTCCATCGCTCTGGTAGAGTTGTTGAGGACGGTTTCATGTCACATGCACCTGTGTCTCTGCAGGAGCGATGGATGAGCCTCCTCTGACCCTGAGTTCTCACTTCCCCAGTTTCACCCAGAGGAACACCTGTCAAATATAAGATGCACACTCAGACCTGGGTTCACCTGATTCCCCTGGGCCCCTTACCTTCTCTCTACTATGTGATGTGATGCCCCCTAAGGGTTTACCTTGATTTTTAGTGTAGTGTGCGCTCCATCCCGCATTCGCAGGGGCGCGATTCTATGGGAGATTCACAGCCTTACACTCGTAGGGATGATGCCAATGTCTGTTTGCTGAGTTCTGATGCCACTCGCTGTTATATGCCTTCACAGCGAGGCAGAGTGTTCAATGTGCTAGTTTCTTCACTAGCAAGAAAGCCCTTTCCACAAGACGAATGTTGTGTGGTGGATTTGAGAGTCCGGTATTGTCCGAATTGTCTTTATTTTTCCAAAGGTATCTTGGGCAAGTAGCGCTGTGTGTAGAACTCAGAACCGCCGGTAGGTATGCGTGGCATTATAGGTTTGAGCGCATTTAGTAATGTCTCTCCTTTCCCTTGCAGGAGTGGATTATCGAGTGCTTGCACCACGGGTCTGGGTTCAGCACTACTGGAGAGCCTAGGAGGCCGGGTAAGTATGCACAGAGGCTTCGATAAGTATGCACAGCGTTACTGGCACGAGCGCAGTAAGTACTTTCTCTCCTTTCTTTTTCAGGAATTTGGACGCTCGGACTACGAACCTGGATTCCAGCATAGCGGGAAGATTCAGTAAGTATGCGCAGCATTACTGGAGCGAGCACACTAATGAAAGTTCTTCTTTGTGCTTACAGGTGCTGGTGTAGGTTTCACCTCGTGTCCGGGGAAAGCTGCGGCGTGGAGAAAGCACGGAGGTTGATCCGGAGCATGCATGCAGAAGCAGGATGATCCGGAGCAGGTAAGCAGAAGCAGGATGATCCGGAGCAGGTAAGCAGAAGCAGGATGATCCAGAGCAGGTAAGCAGGAGCACTGTGAGTGTGTTGCTGATGCAGCTTACAGAAAGCAACACGAAGCACTAGAAGAATCTTGGGTGTGGCTTATATAGCCAGCCACACCCAAACACTAGAGAGCTCATGGACTTTCATGCACTTCCTGTTTGGCAATAGGAAGTGGTAACCAGGAAGTTACTACAAACACCAGGAAAGAATTAAAAGAAGGTATCTGTTATGGGTTTTTGTATGTGCCTATGCCAGGCCTGCCAAGCCTCCACCCAGCTTGCCCCGACTACATGCCTGCTACCCGTGACAATTATTATTCATTGTGGAGGGAACAGTTTAGGACATGTCTCTGGAATCGCCTTGCAATTTGCAATGAAAAAAGGACTTTGAAAAGTCAAAAACATGTTTCCAAACTCCAGAGTAATTTTTTCTTGTATTGTGCAGAGACAAATGTGGCTGCGTTCTTCTTCATTTGGTCCACAAATGGAGAAAGTTGGACGCAATGATAACAAGGCTGTTTGTGCTTTTTTGAGAGATGTTGGTATGTCCTCTTTTCACAATGCAAACATTATGTTTCATAGCACAAATATTTTTCGCAGAGATGGAGACCATCTTACTTATGCTGGGAATCAGATTTTTCTGCGAAATATACAAAATGCATTGCTACCCTTTTTGGAAGTATAGCAATCCTTTTTCCAGTAGGTGTTGACCACTTGAACTTTTTGAAACACAAAAAAACCCACAAAAAGGCTCTTTTCAGAGCCACCACTCTCTTCAGGAGAAGAGTGCAATGGTTTTGATAGCGCAGTACCCCAAAAATGTTAATGTCCGCAGACTTCTAAAAATGCACAGGGCCCTGCAGCATTCATTGGCACTTCTATTTTTAAACTGTTAAAGGTGGCTCTAAAAAGAGCCTTTTTTTGTTTTTTGTTGTTTTGTATTATTTTTGGTATTCTTTAACAAGACACACAAGGAAAGGAAGGGAAGGGAGGGTAAGGAAGGGGCACCAACCACAGGGATAAGAAGGGGCAGGCGGAGAGAGGAAGATGTTGCGTGGGCCTTATTCTGGTAGGTGGCAGATATTCTCATGCTCCCGGACCGTAGCCTCGAATGCACTTCGAAGTGTCTCCCCACTGTAGAGTACCGCGTTGCAGTACATACACAATACCGTGACCCTCGAAAGGTAAGGGTGTACTGCGTCGTGTATGGCCTGCAAGGCTGGTTCAGTGATACGCTGACCCACAGGAGTATCTCTTCTGGTGGCAGGAGCAGAAACGAAGGATGTTGTGGAGGAACTCAACCTACTACTTTGATCGAAGGTGACGACACTCAGAATGCCGCCCTGTGGAATGACGTTAGGTGTCGCTGCATGGAAGTGGTCCCGTAACTGTACAAACCAGGTTTGCCACGACTGAGCACAGTGTTGCACTAAGTGCAGCGCACCATGTGTGCACGTGCTTTGGGTACCCCTCCAATGGTGCCAAGGAGCCTCCACACCCAAGACTCACAGTGGCTGGCAGTAGTAGGGACTTCCAATACCTCATTCTTGTCATCCTCTTCATCTCTCTCTGCATCTCCATGCCTGTTCCCCTCTCCAGGCCCTTGGGAAGGTGGTGGTGGAGGGGGTTTGGGGGTGCTGAAGCCGAGGCAGCTGCAGAGGTGGAAGCCATGGTTGTCATCTGGGATGTAGCACAGCAGGCAGAGGAATAGTGTTCTGAAAATGTGACACAGCAGACACAGCACACACAGCACACACAGCACACACAGCACACACAGCACAGCAGGCAGAGGTCAGCAGCCAATGCAATGTAGACAGCACAGCAGGTAGAGGTCAGCAGTCAATGTAATATAGCACACTAATATTGAGCAATGCTCTCTCTGATAGCCAAAAACAGAATGAAGAGCAGCTTGGGGTGTGGCCTTGTATAGGGGTTCTGGGGAGCACTTTGCAGACAGCCACGCTGTCCGCGGTCAATTCAAACTCCAAAAAGGGCTCAATACGTTCCAAAAAGTATCCAGATCAGTAGGGGCATAGTCTGGGACCTCTACAAGGGTGTCTTTTCATTGAAAAACATCTTGAATTGCTAAAAAGTGCTTTTTCCGTGTCCGGGGGCGCGTACTCTGTCTGCGGTCGAGGGCCTACACGTGGGTGCGGTCACATGATGACGTCGCGGACATGTTCGCAAATGGGACGGCTGTCCGTTTGACACCTATTGTGCGGGATTGGTTGTACGCATACACACGTGTTCTACCGACAGGGTTTGGGTCCCCAAACTAATTAAAAGTGTGACACATGTGCGGCGGACAGTTATGGACAGGTGCAATGTTTGTAGGACCCCGAGGGTGGGGTGTGCATGCGCACAAGGGTCCTCCGGACAGAGTTCAGGTCCCCAAACTAATTAAAGGTGCATCACAACTTTCCGGACATGTGGACGGATTGGGCCTTATTAGGACTCCGGCTCTAAACCATGGTGCTATTAGCACCATGGTCCATGCCGGAGTCCGCCATGGCGGAATGGGGAATTACCACCCCATTCCGAGGTTGGTGGGGCAGTAATTCCCCATGCCGCTATGGCCCTTCCCCATTCCCATTTTTGCCCCATAGGGCTCAATGGGAATGGGGAAGGCGCTAGTTACGGTACTGCAAATTGCGGTACCGTAATTAGCACCAAGGTCCCTTTGCGGGTCCCTACTTTAACGGCTGGTAAAACCAGCCGTTAAGGTCGGGTCCCGCAAAGGGACCTCGTAATTAGGCGCTAGGTGTTTAACGGCGCTGCAGCCTTTTACGGCGCCGTTAAACCCTTAGCGCCTGGGTCATAATGAGGCCCTATGTGTTCTACGGACACCTCCATTTTGATTGCAGACAATGCGAACAGGGACAGTGTCCTTAGGACACCTCCATTTTGTTTTGGTTAATTACGGACAGTCAGACAGGTTATGTGTCATACGGACACCCCCATTTTGATTGTGGACAGTACAAACGGCCATAGTGTCCTTAGGACACCCCCATTTTGGTTAATTGCGGACATCCCTGACAGTCACGCCCTCCGCAGACTCCCAAACAGCCTTTGTTTTTTTAAAGAAAAACACAGACACATATAGGAACAATATACATAATACTTTATTAATGTACAAAAATATAGAAATGATGAAAGAGAGGGGGAAGTAGAAATTGAGACATATACAGGATAATTAGGGTTTTCTACATGTAGGATGGTAGGGGAGGAAGGGATTGAGGTCTCATCATAACGTTTTTGGTGATGGGGAATTTGGGACATGGAGAAGGGGTACATGTGCACGAGGGACAGTGTTATTTAGTTTTTTCCATGATATGGTTTTCTACAAAGTTCTTCAAAATAATGAAATTGGTCATTAATTGATCAATTTTTTGTTCTAAATGCTGTAGATGATTTTCCACAGGGTCTGTTTGTTGTTCCATTAGTACATGATGTACCGTTTGAGTATTATTCTTATTTTCTGTATGTGCTGCGAAAGAAAATAAATGTGTTAGGTACATGTGAAATAATGTGTATTACTTGGCTTACTTTGAAAACTGGAGTGTCTACCATTAGTATCACTGTTTTCACTAATTTCATCCCAGGGAACATTTTCTTCACACCACTGCAGAGTGCTAGCCATTTCTGTGTAAAAAAAAGAAACGTTATTTTTTAGTGTATCCTACTAAAGAAAGTTTATAACTATAGGAATTAATGTAGTGTACTTACCAGTTTGTTTTTCAGTTTTGCTGTTACTGCTTTGTAGGTGTGCTGCTGATATTTGCTGTGCATTTTCTGTATAAAGCATCAGTGAGGTAATTCTGATGGAGGCATATGTTATTTTATTTGTTGGTATGTTCTATTATGTTTCATATGCTATGCAATTGGACTGTTGGTGTCTTACATATACATTGTGTACTTCTTATTTATTTTTGAATGTAATTTATTTATATGCTGCTCTTTGAACATGTTCAGTGTGTTTGTTGAATGATACAACAATGTAAGATAACCCCTGAGCTTTTGGACAGTGTTGATGTTGACCGAGTTCAGTGAAAAAACTTTGTTAAAGGGACGTTATGGTTACAAGTAAAACCGAAAAACCCCTGAAATTCACCAGTTATGTTAAGCTAAGCAATCATAACTCGCGCCACCACCGTGCACTGCTAAGAATAACACCCATGACATCAAAGATGACATCACAAATATCACTAGGTCACCAGAAATGAAAATACAAGAGATGCTTCAATACTGAAGAGCCCACTCTGCAGGGTGACCAACACAACCTCTATATGGTGTGCCTGCTCCACTGACTGCTTTCAATCACACCTCCCATGCAATGGCTCTGCACACTTGCACTGTGAATGGGGATCCAATACTGTCCCACCGGATCTGTCATCTGACAGACAAAAAAACAGGATGGGGAGTGGTCAGACCAGAGTTAGATAGCTCGCCCTCCTGGTTGAGGTGAAGCTACTTAGGAGAAGGAAAATCACAGTTTTTTCTTTAAGTTTAGTAAAAAAGGTCGGAAACCAACAAAGCAGAGTATAACCCACATTTTATTAAAAAAAACTGGACCTGACCAGTGGGATCAATATACAAAACACAAATCAACAACAGGTCTAATGCATATATACACTTAATGAGTAAAAATAAAGAAGATTCACTTGTACTGGCTTTAAATGAATTACCAAACTAGGTACTACTCTATGATACCTTGTGTCCAATAAATGTGTGTCTTAATCATCACTGTGATTGTTTAAATGTGCGTTCACCCCATACTTAATCAGTTGACTTATTTGTTTTTGCCAGATAGATGTTAGAAGTCAACTCGCTCCTTCCCGAATTCACACTTGCCCTGATGAAGGCTTGGTCCTAGAAATAGTGTTGGCCACTACAAAGCCTAAACTCGAGTTGGCAGTTTTTCTGGTACTTGTTTTGAGTTGTTCTGACTTTGCCACTGTATTCAGATTGTTGGATTTAATACTGAACACAATTGTGCATGGAGCCAACACACAAGTGTGGCTTGAGGAGTAATATCTAATAGTTTTTTTTTTACTCTGTTTCTTTGATTCTGTCCTTTGGCACTTCTTGATTGTCACTGGCCTTCTTTGGCATCACTGGGTAGGTGTTTGGTCCTCCCTTTCTTAAAAAATGGGCCTCATTATGAGGTTGCGGCCAACCTGTAACACTGTTTCCGCCGCCTGAGATCCCGGTGCCACTGGGACATTACAAGTTCCGGCGGCCCAGGGCATCAGTCGGTGGAAAATGTTAGTCCCCATTCTCGTGGAGTCCAATAATGGGAATAGGGACTCAGAAGCACCGGCACAGTTGTTAATGGTGCCGGTGCTTCCGTGACAACTCTGCTTTCCGGGGCCTTTGGTAGGTATGTTTGAAAAAATGGCATGGGAAGCATGCTGTCTGTTCTTTACGTGTTTGGGGGATCTGGGGGTGTGCGGCCAGGAGTTTGAGGGGAGGCTCAACGGGGTGATGACAAGGATTGCCCTTAGCATGCTTAGAGATGCAAAGCGTGGATCAGGGTATTGTGCTTGCGGTGTTGGGGGGGCGAGTGAGTGTAGGGGTGGAGAGGTCTAAAAATGGGACGGTCTGGTGGAAGGGAGAGTGCTGGGGTCTGGGGAGGCAGCCCCGGTGAGAGGGGGGGATGATCGAATCAGTGTTGTGGGAGGGTGAGTCTCTGCTGGACAGTGGGGAAGGTTGAGTCCTCCCATCTGTGCTAGGTTGAGTAGGTGGAGATGGCAGGTAAGGGTAGGGTCTGACTAGCGGAATGGAGGAATGTCTGGTTCACCAGTATACGCCTCTGATTTTGGAGTTGGTAGCCATAGCGGGAGCAGGCACAGTGTGGCAGTGGTCAGGCAAGACTAGGCTGCACATCTCCACCTGGAAAACCTTAGGAGAGGACCCCAGCACTCACACGTTGGAACCATTAACACAGACACACACTCTAGCCACCTCACTATACGCTCAACCTTATCTCTGGCCTACAACTCCGCCTACGACAGCACACAGTCTCACTACGCTACGTCATCTGCTGCCACCCAACCTAGTCTACCGTGTGCCTTATCAATCAGGAACCAAAAACTAGCATCTAGATGCACACACTGGTCATACCACACTAACAGCCCTGTACCAGACAACATCTGCAACACCAGCTCTCACAAACCACATCTTCCTTCGACACCTACCCCCGACACACAACAAGACAACGCCACTACGGCCCCTAAACAACAAGACAACGTTACACTCAAAGGTGCTCTGATCAACGCACGATCTATCCAAGCTCATGCCCTTGATATTGCTGATCTCATTGTCTCAGAAAACTTGGACTTACTTGCAGTCACGGAAACTTGGCTGCACGCGGCTTCTGGTCCCTCTCTGACACTAGCCATCCCAGACAACTACTCCATAATCAGATGTGACAGGGATACTAATCAAACTAAGGGCGGCGGCCTAGCCGTCATATTTAAGAGCGCGCTCAACATCAGAACCGCAAATAGCCTTCAGTTACTCTCAGCTGAATCTCTTTCTCTTAAACTGCCTTTCTCCCCCAATCATACAGCCACAGTCCACCTCATTTATAGGCCCCCTGGCCCCACATCTTCATTTGTTGAAGACATTTCCTCTCTCCTAGCATCTAGTGCGAAGCCTAGCTCCCAAATTATGATCATGGGTGACTTCAACCTGGGTTACCTGGACAAGAATGACACCAAAGCCACCGATTTAGCAAATGTCCTGTCTGATTTCGGCTTCACACAACATATCATGGAGCCCACCCACATTAAGGGCCGTACTCTTGACTGGGTTGCCGACTTGAACTGCGCCCTCAATGATATCTCTGTATCCTCCTGCGCTTGGTCCGACCACCATTTAATTTCTTTCTCCATTAACACTAGCCCTCTTGAGGACTCTCAAAACCTCGCCCCACCCACGCTCACACGGAATAAAAAAGACATCACCGTTGAGAAACTTCTACCACTCATCCTCCCTTTGTTGAACGCGGCTTCTGAGTCGTGCTCTGACCCCACAGTGTTAGTAGACACTTATAATCGTGTTATGATAAAAGCCCTCAACACTATCGCCCCCATCAAATTGCGTAAACAAAAACCGCGGTCCCATTTGAACTCCTGGTTCACACCGCAGCTACGTGACCTACGCAAAGAAAAAAGAAAAGCCGATGTCTTATGGAAAAGTGTCCCGTCCCTAGCCAACAAAAACAACCTTACGTCTGCCACCCTTGCCTATAAAGAAGCTATCCTCTCGGCTAAAAAGGAAGCATACAATAAAAGAATCACTCAAGCCCGCTCTAACACCAAGGAACTCTTTAAGATACTCAAGGAACTTGAGTCCTCTATTGCTCCTCTCGATAAGTGTATCCCGGACACTGAATGGTGCACAAATATCCAAAAAGCTCTACTAGACAAAATTACCACTCTCCAAACTAAAATCAATGCAAAAAAACCCCACCTCTCGGGCTCAACCAGCGCCACCTTGAATTATAAAATCCAGGCGCCTAAACAAGATCTTAAACCATTCAGCTTCTCTCCCCTTTCTATCAAGGAAGTAGAAAATATTATAACTAAGCTAAAACCTTCCAACTGCCAAGGTGATGCTTGCCCCGCCGTCATCATTAAGGAAGCCGCACCTAAGCTCGCCCCATTTATTACCTCCTTCATAAATGCCTCCTTTGAATCATGTACCGTGCCTGACAACCTCAAGGATGCTTGGGTCATAATTAAAAAAGCCAATCTGGACCCTAGCAACCCTTCAAACTACAGGCCCATCACCACCGTGCCTTATCTGCTTAAAATCCTCGATCGCGCAGCCTATCTCCAAATCCAGGAGTATCTCGAACGCAACAATCTACTAGGGTTGAGACAATCTGGCTTCCGTCCCAGGCATGGCACTGAGACAGCATTACTAGATCTAAAAACCCAAATCGAGGACCTGAAAGACAAGGGCAAAATGGCGCTCCTACTCCTCCTTGACCTCTCAGCAGCCTTTGATTTGGTCGACCACCAAATCCTCTGTCATCATCTCAAAATTGCCGCCCATTTCTCAGACGCAGCTACTTCTTGGATCAGCTCATTCCTTGCTAACAGAACCATGAGGGTTTTCTCTCCACTAGCAGCGGCTGACCCAGCCCACGTCCCTTGTGGAGTCCCTCAAGGATCCTGTGTATCTCCCACACTTTACAATGTGTTTACTAAACCACTCTTTGATATCCTTGACTATCTGGGTGTCTCTTACACTAATTATGCGGATGACACCCAGATACTCATCCCTATCACGGGTGATTTTGTAACCGACTCAAAATCTCTCAATACAGTCTACACCGTCATCCAGGCCTGGATGGCTAATCACGGGCTCTGCCTTAACGACGAAAAAACGGAGTTAATCATCCTGGGCTCCCAAACTAAACTTTCGAAACTCGACACCAACTATAAATCCTTCACTATTTTCGGGAATGACATTAAAGTGGCCAATGTCACCAAAACTCTAGGAATTTACCTCGATTCCACACTGTCCCTCATTCGACAAACTAATGCAGTTGTTTCTGCATCCTCTTACACCTGCAAATTGATCACAGCCTGCAGACCATTCCTGACTCCGGACAATTGCCTGACCCTCGCGAGAACCCTCATCCTGTCCAAAATCGACTATTGTAACGCCCTCTACCTTGGAACCAGCCAAAGAAATCTGGACAAACTCCAGGTCACGCAAAACAACGCCATAAGGGCAGCACTCAACATACCTAGACGGAACCACATTTCCAATTTTAGACGCAACATTCAATGGTTACCTATTTCCCACCGCATATCACTCAAATCACTTGTGCTCACACACAAGGCTCAGAACAATGCAGCTCCTGCTTATTTAGTATCACGCTTCTCGCAACAGCTATTAGACCCTTGAGATCCGCCCAGATTCACACACTGGACATCCCCAGCTTCAAACTACGCTCGGCGGGAGGGTCGAGTTTTCCGGTCCTTGCTGCCAAGCTTTGGAACTCACTTCCTAATGCCCTAAGGAACATTCCGCACTGCCTCGAATTTAAAGCCAAAGCTAAACTTAGGCTAAGAGAACAAGATAACTCACCTTCCACCCCTGCATCCTTCAGCGGCTAGTGTTTGTTTCTGCACGGCTGTCTGCACATTGTCATTCCGGCTCTCACATTTGCCTAACGCGTTTAGGTTCGCCTGCCTGGCGATTCTGCTGTATTTTAAACGGATCTGATGTATACTTATTTTGCTACGTGTAACTGCTCACAGATTGCACCCTTCTCCTGTAACCGGGTGCTGCTACTTTGTTGTTACTATCTATGTTAATATCACCTGTAACGGTATACTGTATCACCCCTTCTGCAACCTGTAACCTCCTTTCTGTAACTTGTAACTTCCTCCTAAACATGCGCCCGCAAGCCTCTGGGCAAGGTGCGCAATATAAATAAATAAATACTAATACTAAATACTAAAGCAGGTGCAGCACCCAAAGCAGCAGAGAGATTCAAGGCTGCAAACCCTAGACCTGAAGCATTCAGAGCCAGAAGCTGCAAGTGTGTCCAACTAAAGTTACAGTGGGAAACACCCACCTGTCATTGCTCTAGGCAGGAGAGATGCAAGTGTGGCAAGACACAACAGAGGCAAAGGTCACAACTACCAAGTCACTCCTCGAGATTTCTGAGAGGAGAACATGCAAGTGCGAATGCAGAGCAGCAGCAAAACGCTAAGCGGGAAGCCCCATTCTTGAACCTTGGGGGAGCCAAAAAGTGCAAGTGTGGAAGTGCCAAACGGCAGCAATTTAGGAGTGGGAAACCTACACCAGAGACCATAAGGGAATAAAATGCAAGTATGGCAGTGCAAAACAGCAGCAAAATGCAATTGGGAAACGCACACCTTGGAACCTAAGGGAACAAAAATCAGGTATGGCAGTGCAAAACAATTGCAAAATGCAATTAGGACACCCATACCCTGGACCCTAAGGGAAGTAAATGCAAGTATGGCAGTGCAAAACAGCAGCAAAATGCAATTGGGAAACGCACACCTTGGAACCTAAGGGAACAAAAATCAGGTATGGCAGTGCAAAACAATTGCAAAATGCAATTAGGACACCCATACCCTGGACCCTAAGGGAAGTAAATGCAAGTATGGCAGTGCAAAACAACAGCAAAATGCAATTGGGAAATGCACACCCTGGACCCTAAGGGCAGAAAATGCAAGTATGGCAGTGCAAAACAGCAGTAAAATGCAATTGGGAAACACACACCCTGGAACCTAAGGTAACAAAATGCAGGTATGGCAGAGCAAAACAGCAGCAAAATGCAATTGGGAAACCCATACCCTGGACCCTAAGGAAAGAAGATGCAAGTATGGCAGTGCAAAACAGCAGCAAAATGCAATTGGGAAACACACACCCTGGACCCTAAGGGCAGAAAATGCAAGTATGGCAGTGCAAGACAGCAGCGAAATGCAATTGGGAAACACATACCTTGGACCCTAAATGAACAAAATGCAGGTATGGCAGAGCAAAACAGCAGAAAAATGCAATTGGGAAACCCATACCCTGGACCCTAAGGGAAGAAAATGCAAGTATGGCAGTGCAAAACAACAGCAAAATGCAATTGGGAAAAGCACAACCTGGACCCTGAAGGAAGTAAAAATGCCTGTGTGGCCAAAACCCGAAAGTAGGCAGAGTAGAGTGGAGGACATGCAAATCATGTTTAAACAGTGGCGAGTTTGAGTGCAATAAACCTACAGGTTGTGCAATCTGAGAAGTACAATGGCGGTGTTGCAAAATCCCAATGGTAAAAATGGCGATGATGTCCCTTAACTGGAAGTAGCTACAGAAGTTGTGGCCTCCGGCTGAGATTGGGCGGCCAGGGCTAACGAGCAAACAGGGAAGGTAGGTACTCAAGGATGGTGCCCTTTGCCTGGGCCCTTCACTGGCTGCCCTGTAGGATCTGCTTAAGTGGATGTTAGCCTCGGTCAGCTGACCTGTTTGATGCACCTATCACGGTGCTGGAGGGTGGGTATGAGGGAGGCTTAAGGGGAGAGTGAGGGAAGGCTGGAAATGAACGCAGAAGTGTCTGTAGGTTTCAGGCTACACAGATGAAGGACGGTACCCTGAAACTCACTGGCAGTTCTTCTGTTGAAGATGCTTTCTTGAAGGAGCAGAGGCAGGCCACAAAGAGAGAGTTATCTCTATCCAGATGGGCGATTTCTACAATCTACGGCAGCCGAGTGCATCTTGCCCATCTTGCACAATGTTTTTTGCAGCTCACGGTTTACTGATGAACATTCAGTCGGACAATGGGGCGCCATTTCAAAGCAAGGCACTTCAGGATCTTGTGGAGGCATATGGCATCAAGCACATTCGAATAACACTGTGCTGGCCGCGGGACAACAGTGATGTTGAGCGTTTAATGTGCATGCTCAATAAAGTGTTTCATGCGCATACTCAATAAAGTGTTCTGAGGTGGCACGGACCTCAAAGAGGTGCTGGTGACATTCATGATGGCATTCAGGATGATGCTTCACACCTTGACAGGGGACTTGCCAGCAGAGGTTCTCATGGGGCAAAAGGTGAGGACGATGGTTGTGGTGGCCCCAATGAGCATGGGACACTGGATTGAGGTTAAGGCGTTTATTGGGACACCTTACATAACAGAAGGGGAAGCTGGTACAGTTCAGTCTCAGTGGATCAATGCAGTTGGCTTCACTTCACTGGTAACCCAGTACCTGGTATTTACAACGTCTCACTTGCTAGAGCTCCCACAAGTCTTACTCTCAACCATGGCATTACATTCTACAAGTGGAGGAACCTGCTTATCTTTGCAGGCTGCTCTTCAGGAGCTTGTTCCCTGCTTAACAGGCAGAGAGCACTGGGCACGACCGTGCTCCTGGTCCCTGCTTCCAGTGCGCTTTGCATGCGTGATCTCGCCAGTTCTCAGGCTGCCGAGATCTCGCTTTACAGGCCCTCACACACCTCCTTTCATTGGAAAAGCTTTGTTCTAGTCCATGACAAAGTCTGTCAATTTAGGTGGCTTTCTTGTTTCTCGTTGGGGTCAATGTTTGGTCAATGGCTGCCTTGGAGGAATGGGTGTTCATGCAAGGTGTGTCGCTTGGGATTTGTTTCCGCTGAGGTCGCTTCTAGGTGTAGGTCTATCACCCTGGGTGTGGGGATCATAAGGACACTCTCACTTTAGCTTTCTTCTTCCCTGACTTCCATCTCTTGCTTTTGAGGTCTGTCGGTTGATCCCCCCGGGTCATTTCCATCTCCCATTCCCATGGAGGGGCGGGCTGTTGATGCCTTTTTCTTGTACACAGCCACCATTTCTAGGTTCCACATTTTCCCGTCACTGGTATAGACGTGATTGATGCCTTTCTGTGTGACTTCTATGGCTTGGCTGTACTTGGAGCCCGTTAGGGTGTCTTTGTGGGGCAGGCGTATCTTCACCAGGTCCCCTTCGTTGACCTCCATGCGATATGCTGCTGTGCGCTTGTCATTCTGTGATTTCATGATCTCTTTGCTCTTCTGTAGTCTAAACACGATTTCCCTCATTTCAATGTCGTCGTCCTGTTTGACATTGTGTAGCCACGGGGGTACCAGTGTGGATGCGGCCCATCTCTCTCTTAGCATATGAAACAGCTATACGCCCGTAATGACATTGGGAGTCAAAATTTGTGCTGCCACGGCCTCTTTGACTGTCTTATAGGGATTCATGCTGCTGCACATGCCAGTTGTAGAGCTCCCTTGACAAATCGGTTCGCCCTTTCTACCAGCCTGTTGGCTTGTGGGTGATACAGTCTTGCTCTCAAATGCTGAATGTGGTGCTTCTTGAGAAAACGTTCCATGTCTCTTGAAACTAATTGAAACCATTGTCCGTCACAATCTCCTTTGGCAGTCCTTTTCTTTGGAAGACGGAGTTTAGTACTTCAATGACCGTGGCTGTGGTGATATCTGGCACAAAATCTACTTCCACTCACTTGCAAAGGTAGTCCACCATGACTTCGCCGTACTTGTCATCGCTCAACATGCCTTCCAACGGGCCTATGAAGTCCAGCCCTATGTTGTGCCACATGCCAACTGGAATTTCTGTGGGTATCATAGGTGCTTGCCTGACTTATAACCATTTGTCGATGTTGGCACATTCATGGCACCTCTAAATCATCATCCTCACTTCTTGGTCCATGCCGGGCCACCAGTACGCATCGCACACTCTGTGCCGTGTCATATTGCTGCCCAGATGTCCCGTATGGGCTCTACATAGTATGACTTTGCGCATACCTCTTGGAGGAATTACTTGGTCACCTCTCATCACTAGACCATCCATTTCTACTATTTCCTTGTTGACCTTTCAATATACGGGTAGACCTTCTGGGATCGCTCTCTCGTTGGGAAAACTCATGTATGCCCATTCTGCTACTCTGCCCAGTGCATCATCGTGCTTGCTCATTTCCATAAAGTCCTTATTTCTTAGGTCTCCTATGGATGCCACCATTCATTCATCTTCCAGTAATCTGGACATGCAGTCCGCTTGGGTGTTCTTGCAGCCGGCAATATGGGTGATCTCGTACGTGTACTCCTGCAGCTTGGCCGCAATTCTTGCTAGTCGTGGTGTTGCTGCCTTTGTGCCCCCGGGGCTCCACATGTGCACCAGAGGTTTGTGGTCGGTGACCAAGCGGAACCTGGTTCCCCAAACGTATGACCTGAAGTACTCCATGGCCCAGGTGCACGCCAGTATCTCCTTCTCGGCCGTGGAGTAGTTTTTTCTGAATCAGACAGTGCTTTGGCCGTGAAGGCAACTATATTTTCGTTGTCTCCCCTTTTTTGAGTGAGGGTGGCGCCCAAGCCGTATGCACTGGCGTCCATTGTTATGTACATTTCCCATTCGGGGTTGAACGGTTTCAAACATGAGGCATGCAGAATTCTCTTCTTGATTTCGGTGAAGGCCGCAACTTGCTGTGAGTCCCATGTATACTCCGCTCTGAACTGTGTATTCCCAGCCCTTTAAGGTGAGTAGCAGTAACCTGGAGATCGATGGGGATGCAGATTTTATTCATACATCAATAATCAAAACGACTCAGGTAGTTTGGCAAAAGGATAACTGTTTTATTTTCAATTGTCTAAAACAGGGAGTACAACTAACATCAACGGACGCGCTCGATCCTCTTACTCAACGCATCTTATAAAAAACTGAGGTTTTATACTCAAAATTCGTAATTAGTGATGTTGACCTGCGTCACTACCAATGTCATCCTACGTGGCAAACTACAAAAACCTATTGGCAGTAGTTATAGGTTCTAAGTGTATATCTAAGCATACGTTCTATACTAGTAAGGAATAGTGAATGGAAGTGATTGGGTACGTAACATCAGGTGTGGCAACTAAGCCCTCCCTTCAAAATGGCCAGTATAAGCGTCACTAAATGTACGACGTCCCATTGGCTACACAAACTATAGGACCCTTAATTACGCGGTCCTCTACAATTGGTTGGCTTCTAACCTCCGTCAGTATTTTTCCACCTACATCTAGCAGCATGCAGGCTGAACACCCAGGTGCTGGTGAGCTTGTCTTAACACTAGCTTCCCACCAATTAGCATACTAATCCATCATCACCCCAATGGTCCACTGTTAATTAGGGCTTTGAAGCTCGGCCTTGAGAGTGTTCTTAGCTCTGAGAAATTCAGGGAGTGAAGGCACGGTCTGTGCTTGTGCGTAGGTTTGACCACCTTGTTCGGCCAACTTCATCCTTCCACATGACTGGAGATCATGGAATCGAGCTTCTGGTGCATATGAAATACTATTTCTAATAGACCTCTGACATCTTTTGTTTTGTTAATGCCTTCTGAACAGGAGTTCTGTTCTTTCACACGATTTGTAGCCAATGTCAGTTTGCTCCGGTTTGATAAAACCTTGGTTTCTTTGGATCATTTAGTTTTGCTTTCTGAGATTCATTTTGTAATTCAAGCTGCTTTTTTAACTGTGACACGTTGAAATGAGGCCTTCTTATTAAAGTGCAGCACTGCTATAATGCGTAGTGGAAACATCCATCCTTTACTTGATCATTTGCATATATGTATATATTGGCGCTTGCCGCAATCTATTTACTATAAAGCTAGCCTCATGATTACTTCGTCTGCTTGTGTTTCTTGCATCTGTACACGTGTAAAATGACTTGATGTCTTCATCAGTTCTGTGGCATAAGCTTCTTCACCTTGATCCCAAGATGTCACTTATCCTCGATACTTTCTTGATGCCTTATAAAATATCTTCATTCTCTTATATCTCATTTAAACGACTATGATACTTCTTTGTGTGCAGGTATGGTTTCCTCAATGGGAATCTTGCTGCTAAGATTCTCTTAGGTGTTGAGATACCTAAAGGTACAGCATACTCTGCCTTTTGTCGTTTTAACTGCTCCGTGTATGTCACATACTCTGGTTTCCAATCTATAGGCAACATAGGTGACGTGGTTGAGGTGGGGGTACTTGGCTCCTCCTCTGCACTCCCCTCTCTGGATGATTCATCGGCCACTCCCACATCATCCTTCACATCTAGGAATCCTCTTCTGAAAAAGAGCTTCTTGGGGATCCATATTTTTATGACTCCTTTGAGGCAACCTGCTGATTTGACATGCTCATCTTTGTTCCATGTCATGAGTTGACATTGATCATTTGGACTGCAATAGATCCATCTTCCCACATATTTCTTATGGTTCCTCTGATACAGGAATTTCGTTCCCTCAGGTGCATGGATACTGGCTTTCACAAAGTCTCTGATTTTTTCATCTGTCAGGTCTTTGACCTTCCATCCCTGCTCAACATCGGTCATAATATTGATCCCTGTTGCTTTCTTTGCTGTCTTCTTGCATTGCGAGATTATCAACTTGATCACACAGAATCCAAGCAATATCATCACTATCAGGGCTCCAAGAAACTTGAAAATGTTTGCCATCCATTGTGGAATCCAAGAGAAGAGGGATCCAAACCAGCTGTCATCAGTAATGTCTTCTACTTCGTCTAACTTCTGACCATGGAGCATAGTCAGCATGTCTATGGCCTCTGTCAAGGTTCCATTCTCGTCATCATGAGAAGGTATGAATGCGCAACATGATTCTCCAATTTTTGCACAAACACCTCCATCCATAGCTGTGATCATATCCAAGACATATCTGTTCTGGAGAGTCGGCAGTCTTATGCCTCTCATTTCCTCTATGATTGCATTGAATCCTTTGATAGTCGGGTTGATCGTCTGTAGCAAATCCCATCTGGTTATCTGCAGCCATTTGGTATTTGCTCCAACCTGGATACTTGGCATAAAGATCAGTGTGAACAGTAAAGCTGTCTGGCTGAACAGCCTGTGCTCATATGGAATGGCATCAAAGACTTCTTTTGACTTTGCTGAGAAATAGTTCTCTCTCTTCATTCTCTTTATCAGTTCCACAGATCTCTTCTTCCTCAGGTGAGCATCTGCTTTCGGGAAACTTTCAAGATTCAGGTCACTTTTTGGAATCACCAGAGCTGGAACATGGACATTTTACTATGGAGCAGAGTCCTCCCCAATTCTCTGGCAACTTTATATATGCTCTGGATCCGCAGACCCAGTAGTGATCCATTATCATTGCTGTCCCAATCTTCATTCCTGGTACATCAAAGATTCATCCACAATTCTGATTTTCTCCCATTTTTATTGTGTCATTATTTCTGAAGCACAATTTTGCTCTCTCCAATGGAACAATCTGCAAGGGTCCTCCTCCATCTTTGACCCAAGTCAGCAGCTTGGCAAGTCTCAGCCATAACGGCTTGGAACCATTCTGTGCGATGTCAATGTCAGGGTTGTAAAAACCAATAGCCACCCAAGCTCTGCAGATTACCACTCCTTCTTCCCATCCGCCTGGTGATAACACTGATCCCCAGATCTGCATTTGACCTCTGTTCTTCCAACTACGAATTTCTTCTGCAGATTTTCCTGGACTGTCAAGTTTTTTGTTCACTTCCCGTCTGATTCTAGCTCCTTTCTCTCCAGGCTTTTCATATCTGATCACATGATTCTTGCTGTGTTCTCTTTCTCTTTTCTTTGTCTCTTGCACATAATCATCTTCATTTGGATCTGCCCATTCAGTTGCCCATTTGAGATAGGCATCTCGGCCTATGAACTGGCCTCTGGCTCGGCAAAGTGCTACGTGTGACAGGCAATGTGCTGTTTGAACATATATTTCGATGGCTATGAAGATCTTGGACTTCCCCATACTGTAAGGCAGGAGTACACACACAAAGCATCCCTCCTTTGAGGTTCTTCTTCCCACTTCCTTCATATGTTAGTACCATATGTTGTTTCCCAAGTGTGCTCTGCTGTACAGGTAATTATTCAGCTCGAAATTATCCTCTTTGGTACTTCTCTTAGGTCTCATTCTTCTCTCATGCCCTTCCATTATCATGGCATGTAGTACTTCAGCATAACTCTTCCTTACTGGACCAATCATAGGAACATTTATCAGCAGTCTGGGTACATTCATCTGTGCTACTTGAGTAGGAGAAAATTCAAAAGGCCTCATCCTCTCAGCATACGTTTTAGGCATGAACATGTCTCGTAAAATCTCCATGTGTGACTGTCTTTTAGGAACTGACCTACGGTCATTTATCACAGGACCAGGTGTGTATGCATGCATTACTTGTGGAGGTTCACTTCCTAGCAAGAAATGTTTCTGTCTCTCCTGCAAAGCCTGTTTCTGAGGGCCAAAAATTATTTCTACGACTCTACTTGCATGTGAATGACTGTTAGTGACATTTATCTCAGACTCAGGCAATGTGTCATCTTACTTTGGAACAGGAATAACGACATAGGGTCTTGACTGCCTAGTAGTTGACACGTTCATACCTTCCTTCTGCTAACAAAGGTTCACAGGAGTCTTGGGTCCATCTACGTCTATGTAGTACGACGTTCGTACTGTGAGTGAAAGCAGTACAATTATGAACAAATGTAAAAGTAGATTATGCACAGGTAGGACATCTTACAACATCTACTTTGTGAACAACATGGACATCTTTCTCTTTCTCGGTTAGGCATGATGACATTGCTACTAATAGTTCTCCTCTTTATTGCCTAAGGAAGGAAAAACCCAAACATTAATTCTGCAACATTATGTACCGCTTCTGGAAACTGTTGACTTGACTCAGCAATTCATCCTTGATCAGCTATCCGCTCACTGGATGATAGGAACAAGACTCTCAAAGATCTCCTTGCATCAGTCTTTATCAGATGAAATGTAGGTGTCTCTCAAGCATGGAGAAAACGATTTCACGATTGTACTTTAGACGTTTTCTCCTGAAAGTCCCTTTTTAGAAAGTTCTTGTTTGTCTCAACTGTCTAGATAAGTTCAACGACATATACCAGTTCACAGTCTATGGTTCGAATCTGCTTCAGACCAGACGACATGATAACTTTCTTTCAGCATGAAACAAAAGTCTTTCTTTACCAGCAAACTCCTGATCTGTCCCTCGAAGGAAAGTTTTACTCTGACCTCATGGTTCGCTCGGAATAAGTGTTCACTTGAATGATTATAACCCTCAGGATCTCGCTCAGAGCTGCATTGTTTCTCGGGTCCCTTAGAAATGTCCTGACATCTGTATGTCTTTTAACAAGCTGTGGGCATTCTTCAATCAGATAGTAGAATACAAGACTGACCAGTCTGTGTGCATTATCAGCTGATAGCGACATTTGCGCTTTCACCACTGTACTCTGGAAGCTGCAAAACTTGCTCAATGATTGCTGTGAGTAGTCACCTTACAATGGGACCATTTTTAGGATCTTGCAGGAAAATAGGAACATTAGAAGTTCTCCCAATTATAGCCGGATAAATGCGCAGAATGAACAGAAAAACTTCAAATATGATCCTTGAAACGTTGTCATTGGGTAACACCATGGGCAAATCCAAACAGGAACTCAGTGTGAAATGAATCAGGGTACTGCACCCTCTTCCAATTGTCGAAAATGAATTCAGAATTTGGCATCGTTTTCTTCTTATCAAGGCTTAAGCATGCCTCAGTTCAAAGTTTAACAAGCTCCTGTGGTTTAAGAACAAAGATTATTTCCTTAATCCTATAATAACTGCACAGATTATTCGAAACAAGCCACAGTCCAATTAACTCTTTATCTTTAGTTGACAGCTTCTGCGTCCTTCTTCCTCATCATAGATCTCGTCTGCACGTGCTGTGGTTCTTCCCCGATGCTTGTACTTGCTTCCGGTAGGGGTGGGGGCTGAGGGGTTTCTCCAGCCTAGATTTTCAAGTCACCTATAAAAGTCCATGCACGTCTGCCTTGAACTCTGACTGCAGATGGCGTGACGTCTTCCACAATTAAAGGACCGTTGAAGCGGGGCTCGTCCCAGTTCTTCCTTGTGTGGTTGCGGATTAGGACCGCATCTCTGGGGAAAAGTTGGGGAACACGAAATTCTTTAGATTTGTTTGTTGAAGCATCTCCTTCTGTGTTCTGTACTGCCACCCTTTCCTACGTAGCTGACCTGAAATGACAGAGATACCTGAAGTCATACAATTCAAATAGTCACGTAGCTCCATTCCTTGCAAATCTGCAGTGGGCTGATCATCACTCTAACTCTGGATGAAGGCATTAGGGGTGTCCTCATTCGCCTCCCTGTCGCTATTTCATGGAGGGTGAGATGGTGGTCAGAACCTGGTTAGTTCCTCATACTAAGAATTTTGCTGCACAGGTAGAGTCTGAGTGTGTACACGGACCAGCCTTAATCCATCTTGAAAAGGGACAAACTACTACAATCATGTATCTATATCCATTACATACTTGTATCATGTCGATATGCAAATGCTGAAAAGGGTAATTGGGTCTTGGAATAACTTCCCTAACTGTGCGCAGTGTATGCCCATCCGTGAATTTTTGACACACTACACAATTCACTACATAGAATGCAACATGCACTAACAGATATGGTACAAACCAATCCCCAGCAATAATTGCAGCGAGATTCTCCCTAGTTGCATGCGCGAGGTAGTGTAGCTGTTGCAGCGCCACCCTTAATAAGGCTACAGGCATCACCGGTTTACCAGTGCTATCTTGTCACAACAAAGCTTCAGAGGGGTTTAAAGAACACCCTCTTCGCATCCATACATTTTTGTCATCTTGAGGTGATTCCCCCTGGACCTCTACTAGCTGTGTCTTTGATAGATTATTGTAACTTTCAGATACGGTCATCATAACAACCATCTTTTCATACACATCAAGCATCTCAACATTCATCATCACTTTATCTGCAACTGCTACGCGCTTGGCATCATTGTCTGCTGCGTGATTTTCTGTCTTATTAGTATGGTCTGCGAATTTAACGACCGCAATGCCTACTGGGAGTTGTAGTGACTTAATAAGCCTGTCCAATAAGTCGGCGCGCTGCACTGGAGTGCCGTCTGCTCAGAGGTAGCCCCTCCTTTTCTAATGAGCTAACCCTGCGTGCACCGTTGACGTCACATAGGCGGAGTCACTGTACACTGTTATATCCTGGTCTGTGTGTTTCTCAAGCGTGAGTATCAATGCCAATAATTGGGCAGCCTGTGCTGGATAATGAGATGGTAATCGAGTACTTACAAGCACCCGAAATTCCCCATCAGCCGTGTGCTTTACCACAGCGGCACCTGTATATCTCTGCCCATTATTTTGATTGATCCTTGAAGAACCGTCAATGAAAACAATCTCTCCTTCTGCTAAAGCATTCTCTTTTATTCTAGGGATCTCATCATAGAACTCTTCATAATTTGCGCAATCGTGTACAGGCTCTCCTTCTGTCATTGGCTCAGCTACAAACATGGCAGGATTCACTATTTTGCATCAGACTATTTTAATCGCTGGATTCGATATGACTGCCTCATAGACAGAAGCCCTTTGAGTGGTCAACGTGCCTTTTGGTTTCTCTAGAATAGCAAATAATGCATGCTCAACAAATAACATCATAGAACATCCCATCACTATGCTAGCAGCCTTATCTATGGCAAACGCGGCGGCCGCCAAAGATTGTTCGCACGGAAAATGACCCCTCATTACTGGCTCTAAAATCCCAATGTAATGTGCAAGGGGCTTGTAACCCAACATGGTTCTCTGCGTGAGTACTGCTGTCATAACAGTGCCATCTGTGTGTGAGAACAAAAAGAATTCCTCAGCATAATTAGGAATCCCTAAAACTGGAGCTGTGCAAATAGCTTTTTTCAATTTGTCAAACCCTTCTTCCATTTCCTCAGTCCACACAATTTTGTCCTGTGTTGCCTGTGCTTTCTTTAAAGCCTGTAATAAAGGACTTATATATGAGCTGTAATCAAAGACCCATGCTCTGACGTAGTTACATAATCCCAGAAACCTCTGCATTATCATCTGTGGCTTGGCTGTTTTTAAAATAGCCTTAGCTCTTTCAGAAGTAACCTTCTTTCCTTCATGTGGTATCAACTGGCCTATATAAAGCACTTCTTGTTGACAATACTGTAACTTCTCTTTGTCAACTTTATATCCCTTGTCAGCGAGTGTAATCATCAGCTGAACAGCATCGTGTCTGCACTCTTCCTCTGAGGTGCTGCAAACTAAAATGTCATCTATGTATTGCAACACAACGCTTTCTAAATCAATATTGCTTAAGTTCATTTGGAGGACTCTATTAAAAATCGATGAAGACACACAAAACCCTTGTGGTAGACGAGTGCTTTTCACGCACGTTTGTCTGAACGTAAATGACATCAGATCATGTAAGTCTTTGTGCAATGGGATTGAGAAAGGAACATTTTTCAAGTCAATCACAGTGACGTATCGTGCCTCAACAGGTATATTACATAGAATTGTAGCCGGATTAGGCACTAGAGGGAACTCGGCCTCTCCAATCTGGTTTATTGGGCGGAGATCTTGAATTAAATGCCACAATCCCCCCCTTAGATTTTTTGATAGTGTACACTGCGGTCTTACATGGTGACTCTGACATCAATAAGATGCCCTGATCCATGATGGCGGAAATCATCTTAAAAATACCTTCATCTGCCTCTCGAGACATAGGATACTGTCATGCTTGAGGTAAAATTGCTCCTGGTTTGAATTTAATCTTCACTGATCCAACCCCCTTCAGCAGGCGTCATAGGGGCCTGTGGTCATAATGAAACTGCCACTTTCGCCATGTCTTCATCAAAATACGCAGGACGCTTTTGTGCTAGCATCATTTTCTGAGGAACTTCTAGTTTAATTGCTCTTACCCAATAAGTAATGCTCAGTTCAAATATTACTTAGTCATCAGATGGACGATCTCTAAACAGATCTTCATCAATGACGTCAGTCAATCTGTAACCCTCCCCAATGGTAATTACTGCGCACCATCGTCTGCCTTCGTCATCATTTCCATCAAGCAAAGCCATTTCTCCTCGCACTATGGCTGCTTGTAGCTCTAAGGGAAAAACTCGTCTCTCCTTTTCAAGCATAGGTATTCTCGGTCTGAACAAAAATTCATCAGGTTTTCTCATCGTTCTGCCTACTAGGTCTGGTAGCCATGTCAACAGAATGCATACTCCATAATGAAAAACCTCTGGTTCTAAAGGCGCTGCTCGCATGGCTACTTGTCCTGCAAACGCCATAATAAATTCTCTCACGTTTAAATAATGCATTCCTGGTGTTGAACACACTATGCCTTCATCAGTAAACGAAATTGTCATATTCAACTTTGTCATCAAATCTCGACCCAATATATTGACGGGTGCCTACCTTGAATATAGCAATGGCACCAACATGTCACACTCTCCTATCGAGACTGGTAATTCTTCAGTGAAAGAAACTCTGCTAGTAGCTCCTGTGACACCTTGAGTATCCATGGCATTGCCAGACATTGAAAACTTCCCCTCTCATATACATGAGCGCGATCCACCCGTGTCTACTATAAATGAAAAACGTTTGCCTTCTATACTGACGTCAATCCTTGGTTCCTCATGAAGATTTGGCATCACGGATAGTATTGAACACATAAGGTTTCCCAGTGGGCTATCCTATTGCGGGTACAGTCTCATTCCATTACCCGTAAAAGGATTCCTTCCATCGACAGTGACACCCCCTATTCTAGGAGTCATCAATTGTCCTGTACTTGTGTTCTGCTGAATTTGCATAGGTTATTGCTGTGACTGTCCTTGTGGCGGATTGACTGCTGTCTGCTGTGTTTGCAAGCCTTGCTGCGCTCTCGGTGCTTGTGTTTGTTGCATTGTTAGATTCTGAGCAAATCCATCTCCACTTTGCTGCGAATACAAGGTGGTTTTGTCATCCCCCCTCTTGAAAACTGGCCATTCTTCATGAACCCTTGACTTCTACAAATACGAGCAAAATGCCCTGTCAAATCACATGTCCAACATATAGGCAGAGGTCTCCTAGCCTGCCCATCTTGCATATTCCGATTATCACTCTGCATATTCTGAAACCCACCCTGGTTATTTTGGAAGCCTTCCTTATTATTCTGCCAATTCCCTTTGTTATTTTGCCAACCTCTTCCTAGAAATCCTCTTCTTCCCCGTGGAGCAAACCCACTATTACCTTGATCAAACTGTCTTTGGTTATTCACCTGCGGCATGTTCCCTGTCTGCTGTGAATTCGATCCATCTACACTGGTCAGCATTGCCCCTTCAATGGCATACTTGGACAATTCTTTCTGCACTAGCTTTGCCTCTTTGCCTTTTTTGTTAACATCATCTTTTTGCGATTCTTTTCCTGCAGGAGTCTGCAATAATGCGCAATGGTCAGCTGAATCTCCGACCACGGTTTCGCTTCCATACCCACTAACTTCTTGAGCTGGTTCTGGCAACCCTTGGCATAATATATGATAAAATACCGTTATAGATTTTCCCCAAGCTTTTGCGTGTCTCTGAGGCCCATACCTCCTGAAAATGTTGAATGTAAACAAGCAGATCATCCCCTTCCTGCATCTTTCTCGTCATTATAGCTCTCACATTGGAAGTGTCCGGATACAGCACTCTAAGCACTTTCCAGACTGCCGCTCTACAGTTTTTGAACGGTGCTCCATCATGAGTAGTGCTGACTGTAGTAACACCAGCATATCCTGCCCTTAACCAAACGTCATCAGCTCTCTCACCAAGTATGGTGATTAGGAGACCCTTAATGTTCCCTATAGCTAGTGTGTTTCCTCCCATCATTTTTTCTAACTCATGTATCCATTTTCCAGTGCCAGAAGTTAGGCTCGGGAGTTTACAACTTAAATTATCCTTGTCCAGCTAGGGCCAAGGTATATAGTGCGGCTTGGCTCCCCCTTTCTCTAGCAAGGGAAACTGTGAAGCCCCAAACTCGTTCTCATTTCTCATCATTTGTCTATCCACCGCTGGGACGATATTCCCACACCGCCTTCTACCTGGCAATGACCTCAATCTGCTCACATATGGTGGCGATTCCCCCCTCTCACCATGGAGTTGCCCTTCAGGTCCATCTCACTGCGTCAGTACTTCTGACGTCCGAGATATGGGTAGGCCCAGATCCGACCATCTTACTTCTTTATCCATAGAAAAGCATCCCTCAGGACCACATGCGTCACCTCTTTCGTCCCCATGAAGGGTATCTCTGTCTTCGTCTGACATTTCCTGTGCCCAACTCGTGCAACTTCTCTCCTCTTCATTTTTGTTCAGAGTCAGTCTATCTAAAGACAGCTCCTTAGGCCTCGTACGGCATGAGGTTCCCTCTGTTTCGTACAACTGTGTACTCTCGAGTGGATAATTGTTTTCCTTCACCTTTGATTCTTTCTGGACTCTCATTTCATGATAGACTTTATAGATTGCTTCTCCAATGCTCCTAGAGTCAAACTCGTCCTCTAGATTTGCTCTAGGTGGGCCTGGTAATGACTCGTATTCTGGAAAGAAATCCTCTGTGTCCTCCCATGCTACTTCTGGATCGGGATTCCTTACTTCCATCTCCAGGTGATCAAGATCGCGTGCTCTCTGCCTTCTTTTTCGTTCCATATCATCGTCAAATTCTCTTTGCTTTATTGCTTCCTCTCTCACCCTGTCTTCCTCTTTTTTCTTCGTATCCTTTCCCTCATTTGCTCTTTGTATCTTGTCATCCCTTCGTCTCTGTATTCTCTTATCTCTTAACTTTTGTTCTTCATCTTCTATTCTTTTCCTTTCTAGCCTTTCCTGCTCATCAATTGCTCTCTGTCTAGTGTCGCATTTTCTTTGCTCCTCTGCTCTCTCTTGTTTTTTCAATTGCTCATCTTGATACAACTGCTCCCATCTCTGTCTATCGTTCCTTTTCACTCCTTCGTCTTTCAATTTTTCCCCCCTTTCTTCATCCTTTTTATCTTGCTCGTCTCGATCTTCCCTTTGTCTTACGTCCTCGATGCCTTTCCCATTGAGTTTAAGAAAAATCTGACCACCCATCCATTTGTTCTGTACATGTGCTAACTCGTCAGTTTTATCTCTTTCTCCCTTCCATCTCTTTATTTCTTCTTCCTATATCTAGAGATGTGCTTGCTCGATCACTTCTCTCCTTGACGCGTCTCTCCTTGTCCCTCGGGACCTTAGGGATTACATCTCTCTCAGTATTTTTCTCCAGACCCTCGTCATTGCTTTGCGCAGGCGACTCGTACCCTGCCGCTGCTTTAAGCTCCTCGATGGGTATAACCCATCGTCTTTCTTATTCTCGCTTTCTTTTTCAGATGGGGTGGGTGGAGCCGAGGGCTCTTCACCCCCCTCTTTGCATACATTAAGTATCCAATCGAAAGGAGGGTGCTCATCTTTCTCCTGTTGGTACATCCTCCAAAGCTCTAAGCTTGCTAGTCGCTTGTCTAGCTTCTTCTTCGTATATGCTGCATGCAAATACGTTGTCATATGCTGTAGGACTGCTTTCGATAGTGACTCTCCTTGCGGCCACAGCATAAAAATGTTGTCTGCGGTTCCTTTAACCCATTCTGCACTGTACTGTCTGAGCTTAGGTGCATGTTTCGGCAACTGCTTGCAGAGATGCACAAGTGGAGTAACATCCTCCATTCTTATCACGTCACTTTTTAAACTTCTAACACTCGTTTGTTTTTATCACAGATTAAAAAGATACGTTTCAGAAAAATACCATAATATGAGCGTGCACCACTTGTCACAGACTCCAATCCCTTTGATCACACGTTTTACTTTAATCCTGCTAAAAAACAACCATCAAATTCAATTCCAAACAATTAATCTATTTTTCAACTTCGCGCTTCTCTGTTTGTCACCAATCTTATTCAATTATGACGTCATCTTCAATACACGAATACAGAAAACAAACAGACAGACAAATAAACTTACTCGACCGGTCACATATATTCTTCTCTACAGTCCTTCTCTGGATCTGTTTTACCCCCTAAAAATGCTCCAAACGGAACTTAAATCAATCTCTTTAATTCGGCTTTTAATCAGACCTACATCATCCACTATAGGACTCTAGATTTAAGATTTCTTGTAATGTATCCTCTTTATCGTGGCCTCTCTCCCGATACTTCTTATTGCTTGGCCACACACAAGTCAAGGGGCCTCATTACACGGTAGGAGGTAACCATGCCGCTATTAGCGGCATGGCTACTCCCTTACCGCATACCGGGTCCGGGTACGCGGTATGGGGACTTACCAGGTCATTCCGACCCTGGAGGACCCGGTAAATCCCCATTCCAAATACCATTCCCCATTCCCATTTGAGCCGCAATTTGTGGTACCGCTATTAGCTCTGAAGTCCCTCAGCAGTTCCCGTCCTTAACTCCGGGTCAGACCAGGCGTTAAGGACGGGACCCGCTGAGGGACCTCGTAGTAGGGCGCTAAGGGATTACCGGCACCGGTGACTTTACCGGTGCCGGTAATCCCTTAGCGCCTACCGTGTAATGAGGCCCAATATCTTATTCAATGGGCCTCATTACACAGTAGTAGGTAACCATGCCACTATTAGCGGCATGGCTACTCCCTTACCGCATACCGGGTCCGGGTAGGTGGTATGGGGACTTACCAGGTCATTCCGACCCTGGAGGACCCGGTAAGTCCCCATTCCAAATACCATTCCCCATTCCCATTTGCGCCCCCATAGGGCTCAATGGGAATGGGGAAGGACCTAATAACGGTACCGCAATTTGTGGTACCGTTATTAGCTCTGAAGTCACTCAGCGGGTCCCGTCCTTAACGCCTGGTCAGACCAGGCGTTAAGGACGGGACCCGCTGAGGGACCTCGTAGTAGGGCGCTAAGGGATTACCGGCACCGGTGCCCTTACCGGTGCCGGTAATCCCTTAGCACCTACCGTGGAATGAGGCCCAATATCTTTAACACTCGTATTCTTGAGTTATGTTTATCCCGCCTTCCTCTGTTACTCTATTTTCCCTTATCACTTCCTTTCATTCACTGCCCATGCATCAATTTGCCACTCTCCTTAGTTTTTTACTCACCATTCGCATGTTCACCTTCCGATTCTCGGGATCGAACGCCTCTTTTACCGCCTCTTCAAACTGTCGTCCGATCAGCTTCTCATAGACGTGGGAGGGGATCTTGTGTGAAACCAGGGTACCCGTCACACCCCAATTGCAAGTTTTGGCAATTACACTAACCACTATCTACGGGGAGCTCACGTCCTGTCAGCCGAATGGCAAAGTGCGATATTTCCGGGACTCTAAAGTTTACTTATGTCAATGGGTCTTTAATAAAGCATAATTTCTCTGCTACCACGTGAACTGGTTATTCCCAGCCCTTTAAGGCGAGTAGCAGTACCCTGGAGATGGATGGGGATCCAGATTTTATTCATACATCAATAATCAAAATGACTCAGGTAGTTTGGCAAAAGGATAACTGTTTTATTTTCAATTGTCTAAAACAGGGAGTATAACGAACATTAACAGACTCGCTCGATCCTCTTAATCAACGCATCTTATAAAAACGCAGGTTTTATACTCAAAATTCGTCATCAGTGACGTTGACCTGCATCACTACCAACATCATCCTACGTGGCAAACTACAAAAATCTACGGGCAGTAAGGATAGGTTCTAAGTTAATATCTAAGCATACGTTCTATAGTAGTAAAGAACAGTGAATGGAAGTGATTGGGTACTTAAAATCCGGTGGGGCAACTAAGCCCTCCCTTCAAAATGACCACTATGAACGTCACTAAATGTACGACGTCCCATTGGCTACACAAACTATAGGACCCTTTATTACGCGGTCCTCTACAATTGGTTGGCTTCTAACCTCCGTCAGTATTTTTCCACCTACATCTAGCAGCATGCAGGCTGAACACCCAGGTGCTGGTGAGCTTGTCTTAACACTAGCTTCCCGCCAATTAGCATACTAATCCATCATCACCTCAATGGTCCATTGTCAATTAGGGCTTTGAAGCTCAGCCTGGAGAGTGTTCTTAGCTCTGAGAAATTCAAGGAGTGAAGGCACGGTCTGTGCTCGTGCGTAGGTGTGACCACCTTGTTCGGCCAACTTCATCCTTCCACGTGACTGGAGACCATGGAATCGAGCTTCTGGTGCATTTAAAATACTATTTTCTAATAGACCTCTGACGTCTTTTGTTTTGTTAATGCCTTCTGAACAGGAGTTCTGTTCTTTCACACAATTTGTATCCAATGTCAGTTTGCTCCGGTTTGATAAGACCTTGGTTTCTTTGGATCATCCAATTTTGCTTTCTGAGATTCATTTTGTAATTCAAGCTGCTTTTTTAACTGCGACACACTGAAATGGGGCCTTCTTATTAACGCTCAGCACTGCTATAATGCGTAGTGGAAACATCCATCCTTTATTTGATCATTTGCATATATGTATATATTGGTGCTTGCCACAATCTATTTACTATAAAGCTAGCCTCATGATTACTTCGTCTGCTTGCGTTTCTCACATCTGTACACGTGTAAAATGACTTGATGTCTTCATCAGTTCTGTGGCATAAGCTTCTTCACCTTGATCCCAAGATGTCACTTATCCTTAATACTTTCTTGATGCCTTATAAAATATCTTCATTGTCTTATATCTCTGCATCCTGCATATACGTCTGCTCGACTCTGTGTGACATCACCATTCATCTTTGCCGTTATCTGCTCTGCTTCTTCAGGAATCTCATTTAAATGACTATCATACTTCTTTGTGTGCAGGTATGGTTTCCTCAATGGGAATCTTGCTTCTAGGATTCTCTTAGGTATTGAGATACCTAAAGGTACAGCACGGTTTTCATACTCTGCCTTTTGTCATTTTAATTGCTCCCTGCATGTCACATACTCTGGTTTCCAATCTGTAGGCAACATAGGTGACGTGGTTGAGGTGGGGGTTCTTGGCTCCTCCTCGACAGCTCCTTTCCTCAGGAGCTCTCTCAAGGGAGATGTGGTCTCAGGAAAATCTGGGAACTAACTTTGCATAATACTCTGCAAGCCCCAAGAACAACCGGAGCTCATCCTTTGAGGTTGGGGCTGGGGCACCAGCTATGGCTTGTAGTAGATTTTTCTTGGGAATCACCTCTTCTTTCGAGATTCAGTAACCCAGGTACTCCACCTCATGCGCTCCGAACATATATTTCCCTCAATACCCCGTTGTGGGTTTTTGCGTCCTTGGCGTATACCAGGATGTCATCCTGGAAATATGACACGTTATCGATGCCGTGGAGCAGTGAGTTCATCATTCTTTGGAATGCTGAGGCAGCTGACAACAAGCCAAACGGCATGCGTGTATATTGAAATGTGCCAAACGGAGTGATGAATGCTGTGAAGGAATGCACAGTCTTGTGCAGATCGATGTGATGATATGCGTCACGCATACTAAGCTTTGAGAAGATTTTTGCTTCCTTCATCATCAGGGTTATTTCGTTAATGCTGGGCAAGGGAAAGCTGTCTGTGACCACCTCCAAGTTGAGGCGGCGTAGGTCTATGCACACTCTCAAGTCATTTAAGAACTTCTTTTTGATAAGGAAAACTGGGTGTAGCCATTCAGGGGACTCAATGGTCTCAATTGTGCCCTCATCAACCATTTTGCGAAGCTGGGATTCCAGAGCTGACCTTGCTGTCACTGGAACGGGCCTGACCTTGAGTTTTACGGTAGAACATTCGGATTTAGGCAAATTTTGTGAACGTCATTTTTTATCTTCCCTTGTGTTTTGGAGAACAGCAAGGGGAAGTCACTCTTCAAATCTGACGCTGCTCCCGAGGAGACCAGCAGCACTTGTTCTTCAGTGCTGGGCTCTAACCGGATACTCAGTTTGTGCTGGTCGTCCAATCCCAGCACCGTTGGACCTTCAGTCGGGAAGTAGACTTTTGTTGTAGTTCACCTGTCCTTAAAACTTTGATGTAGCCCAGGAGGTCCCTGGAAGACTGTGGGCTTTTGCCTGGTGATTCTAATTTCAACCAGGTCACGTCCTACCATGTGTTTGTAAGTCTGGATTGGGAGGATGGTCAGGTTTGACCCCGAGTCAGCCACAACTCGTGTTCTGTTTCCGTCCACCTTCACTATGCAATGGAACTTCTCTGTTCTGGCGCAAGACAAATTTACCACAATCACCATTGGCCTATTGTCTGGTTCCTCCTCATTGCTTGTTCCTCTGTCTCCTTTGATGTGGGTAACTTTCTTTTCCCGCCACGTGCAGGCCACAGCAACGTGACCGAATCACCTGCACTTGGAGCACTCTTCCTTGCGGGACAGTCTGTATCGTTGGCCAGATGCTTGGTACTGGCCCATCTGTAACATTTTTGGGGATCTCTCCCTCTTGGGTCCACCTCTCTTTGGTAGCTTCTCATGACTGCCTGTCACTGCACCCTTTCCATTGCACAGCCGCCATTTCGGGTGCAGGTGAGGGTCTGACACTTTCTTTGGGCCTGCTCGACGTTTCTACTTCGGCTCTCGCTTTTTGAATAGCTTTGTCCAGCTCCAGCTCCTTCTCCTGGATGAACTTATCTTGGACTTTACGGGAATTGGTGTGAACCACCAACATGTCACATATGACCTGCTCCACATTGTCCCCAAATCTGCATCTTGTTTTCTTGTGTAGAATTTGAGTCTGTGTTGGACCATGTTTTCCTTGTTGGAGAATCTCTTTAAAATGCAACAAATCGCCTCCTTGTAGACATCATCGCCATTGCCTGTAGGGGGCTCAGCCTGCATGCCTGTGAACATGCGTTGCCTTTCAACCCACATAGCATGCATGGCCTTTTTACTGGCTGGTGAATAACCTGTGCCTCCCAACGCCTCCAAGTACGTATAAAATAGTGGCTCCCATTGCTGCCAAGGAATGGCAGGCCTGCCGAGTGACTGGAGGAAAGCAGGAGGTGGTGTGGCACCTTGCATAGTTGCAGCGCAGGTTTTTTCTGGTCCTCATTGCCAATTATGTGGTGCCCCCAATGAGCACAGGACACTGGATTGTACGCAGGTAGGAGAAGCAGCCTGCAAGAGTGGGGAGCCTGAACAGGACAGCCCGGATGAAGAAAACAGTGGTTCAGCCATGGGAGAATCAGAGACTGGCAGTCAGGGGTTGGGTGATGACCAAGGGGACCAGCAGAAAGAGAGCCACGCTGAAGTTATCGGTGAGGCTGCAGGACTATGGGCCTCATTACGGGGTTGCAGTAAAACCCACCAGTAGGCGGTAGGCTACTACTGACCCTGTAACACTGCCACTGGGATATCATGTGCAGCGGCGGAACGGGAAATCCCACGGGAAACTTCATGGGAATGGGGTCACTGAAGCACCGGTACCATTGTTAACAGTGCAGGTGCCTCAGTGAAAACACTGCCGGTAGGGGCTCGAATTCCTGGCAGGTGAGACCTGCCAGGAGTTCCATGCCCCTACCGGCAAACTCAAAGTTTGGCGGTCCGGAAAGGGTGCCGATACATTGCTACCAGCACCCGTATTTCTGGACAGCCAAACTTGTAATGAAGCCCTGTGTGGTGGATTGAGCAAACCACAAAAAGAAGTACATTTAAAGTTGTTAGACTGATGTGACACCGTTTTGTTAGGTTATGGGTAATGAGGGATGTGGTGATGTGAGCACGGAACATATGGACCTTTTATCCTAGTAATGGAGTCACCCCTACCCCAAGGAGACATAACGCCTCTCTTCACTAGTCAACACCAGTTAAAATACTCCTGTTTTTTCAGACAGGGACTGTATCCTCACACTGCTGGGATTTGAGGGTCAATGCTGGTGGCAATAGTTTGTTTTAGTCCAGTATAGAGATAACCTGTTAGCCTCCCTCTCTGTAAAGCTTGTATGTAAGCGGATGGGCATATGGGTGAGAGGAGGGGAAAACATCAAACTTGTGTACTTCTGGGCTTCCTGCTTGGGGGGGCCCCGTGGCAGAACAGATCAGACTGTGCAGTCCTTTTTAGGTTGCAGGCGCTTCCGGTGTGTACAATGGACGTCAGGCCTGGGATGGGACTCGCTTCGCCTTTGGCACAGTTGAGGACGTTTGCCATGTTGGTTACATGACCCGCCTGGTTACCATTTTTCATGTGACGAAGACTACAGGCCGAGCGGTCGGGGGCTGAATATTTGCTGTGCACCTCAAGCCCTTCTCTTTGTTTGGGGCTGTGCAGTCACATTTTCAGACGTGTGGCCTGAGGAGGGTGGTCGGTGTCAACACAACGTAGGGAAGGCCTGGAACCACGCCACACGGATAGAAGTAACATACATTATACATACATTATATCCAATTTAGGCGGGAGGCACCTGATTTTTTTTAAACAAAAATGTTGCAATTTTTTTACTTTCTCCCTCCTAAAATAATTCCAGCCCTAATGCAACCTAATGGGAATAATTAATTCTCCCTTTTTCCATGGGAAAATCTCCCTCCCCTCCCAGGTGTTCCAAAATGTTGGCATGTTTACTGTCCAGATGCTGCCCCATCCCGTATCCCTGTTTTCCCGCTGTACGCAGGGTGGTGATTTTCTTTGGGCCAAGCAGAACAAGTCTAGAGTGCTGCACAATCTGGTCTTTTGTTATCACTGCAAAGCTCTTTTGTGGATGCTGTGTGGTGGGAAGGGGCTGACGGGGAAGATGTTGCTGGGTGGTGGTAGGGCCTACCCGGAACCCAATTTTAACTGCTTTATAAGGAAGTGGGCCGAGAGGGTTTGGGTAAAAACCGGTTCGGACCGAACAAAGAAGAGAAAAGCTCATCTGTGGTGTGGCACTTTATGGTTTATTTAAGGTGGTTTGCCCTAGCTGGTGCTAATTGGAGCACTGAGTTATTCCCTGAATGTACACTGTTGCTGAAGGGTGATTAAGTTACTATAGTAGTCTTTGCTATTTGAGAGGTATCAGCAGGCCTGCTAGTTTGTGACTTGATTGGTAGATGTGTTGTTGGTGGTCTCCTGCTGCTGCCAGTGGTATCTGTGTACCTAGTTATGAGTCGTGTGGAGGATTATGGTTCCCCTGTGCCCCTTCCTCCTTGAGCCATAAGCAGAAGAGGCATGGGAATAGGTTTTCTGTCTCTGAAAGGCGACTATAGAATATTGTACTTCAGTCTTTGAAGGATGCTTGATGGTATAAGAAGAGGTTGAAGAAGGTTGTTGTGTCCGCCTCCTCTTTTTCATTCCTCTTCTTTTGAGCCTTCCAGTGAAGAGTCATTTCAGGAGGATGGTGTCCTCAGGGACAAGTACTTGGACAAGGATTCTCTGAAGAGAGTACTGCAAAGGTGTACCGATAGAATGTGTCTCCCCTCTCATGAGGTGCCTGGGACATCGGGGGCCCTATGGTGCAGCAGTGAAGAAGTCTCCAAAATTGAGTTTGCCTCTAATATCTAACATAGGGTACACAGTGTTGGACGTGGTGGAGATTGATCTCATTTTGGCCAGTTTGGTGGGTTGATCGTCCATGACACCTGAGGAGGGAAGCAGTGTGGGATCCGGTGGATCAGAAAGGGGGTGCTGCATTTAGAACATTATATATAGGGCCACATTTGGATTTAAGGTCACATGCCTGTCCTTTCTCTGCTGCTCAGACTGTCTTTGGGGGTTTTCATAAACTGGGGAAGGCAGAAGAGGCTGATTGTGCATCCATTTTAGAGGACATGCCCCTGCAAGTGAAATTTTTGTTGGACCTGGAGTTTGATGGGATTCGACCTGGTGCTATGGGCATGGGAGCAGTAGTTTCGGGCAGACGTCATCTGCATATCTGGGATTGTCCATCTGAAAGTCCACAAAAGGTGGTTGCTTTAAAGTTGCTATTTGAAGGGGCCAAGGTGCTTGGCGACTTAATAGAAGATAAGGTACATAAGGTCTTTAAGGCAGACCAGCACGCAGATAAACCCTACAATAAGGACAAGGCATCCTCTCGCTCTCAATGTACTGTGTTTCACAGGCTAGCCAGGTTTGTATCTTCATACTAGATGAGGTGACAGTGGAAGATGAGGGATGGGGTGGACCAGAGGTCCTCTAAATTATGGCCTCAGTAGGATGTGCAAAAGTCCTTATGGTCCACAGAGATCCGTGTGGGACTTGGCTGACTGCGTTATTTCTTCAAAGAGTGGGATCGCTTGTTGTCTGATGCCTGTGTCAATCAAGTGGTGCAGCTGGGATACAAACTTGACTTCATGGTTTCAACCCCACACTCGGGATCCATTCTAACTCCTTGGCCCAGGAACATGATAAAGAGGTTAGTACTTCAGGAGGGGATCCAAGGATTGTTAGACAAGAGGGCCATCAGGCAAGTGTACCGGGCTGGTTCATCATCCCTCTGCTCCCCCACAACCCCAGTCCTCATCCTGCTAAGGGATCTCCATTACCTCTCAGTCCTCCTGCTCACCATCATCCTGGATTCATTGAGGGCCCTCTTTGAAACTGGGTGTTTCTGTGGAAAGTGGCTGCTCTCCCTAGGTTTGGGATTTCCATGAAGAGGCTCTTCACCACCTACCACCATCCCTTTCCTCCCTGTCTCCTCTTGTGGGATAAGTGGCCTCTTCTGAATGAATGCACCTTTCTGAGCTTCCGCCGTGTACCTAGTGTCTTTTTGGTTTCCCACCCAGTGTCCCATTCTCTCCCTGCGTGTGAGAGAATGTCTGTGAAATGCTGTGTCATGAGTGGCTGGGTGATGTCATATGGAATTTTAAGCCTGGAACCTGAGAGAATACTCAAGCAGCCAGGGGTACACGTTTGAAGTTGCAAGATACTAACCAGCCATACAAAGTCTCTCGCCACCTCAATTTCATAAATATATACAGCACCCGATTTCTTACTCTCCAAGAGTCAATTATTATTAACCGATGGCTAGTGGCAGTGGCGAATGCAGGTTTTGCACCCAGCAACAGCGATAGCTAGACCTTGAGCTGCTGGGGACTGGTTGTACCAATGGATGTTCCCTTCAACCTTTCATAACTTTTTAACCGTAACTATGAAATTGAAGCAATCAAACCTGTTGCAGAATTACTTGAAATAAACCTAATTGGTTCCCAACTGCAGCTGCCTCCCATGTCTCCCTGACCCCCATCTCTATTTCTCTATTTCCCTGGTGATGTCCTTCCTTTCCAAATGAATTGCCTCTGTTAAATCTCTCACCTGAACCCTTCAAGTTCACAGGAATGCTCTAGATGACTATGCTAGTGCTCCAAAAATTGCCCAATTGCCGAACCACAGATGGCAGATGGTCACTATGGGCCTCATTACACGGATGGCGGTAACCATGGCGCTAGTAGCACCATGGTTACTGCCGCAGTCCGGCATGGTGAATGGTGGAATTACCGCCCCATTCCAAGGTTGGCGGGGGCGGTAATTCCCCATTCACCATGGACCTTCCCCATTCCCATTGAGCCCCCATAGCCTCAATGGGAATGGGGAAGGAGCAAATAACGGTACCGCAATTAGCAGTACCGTTATTTGCTCTGAAATCCCTCGGCAGGTCCCGTCCTTAACGTGTGGTCTGACCACACGTTAAGGACGGGACCCACTGAGGGACCTCGTAGTAGGGCGGTAAGGGATTACCGGCACCGGTAATCCCTTACTGCCATCCGTGTAATGAGGCCCTATGTATTATTTTTCTGTCCTCTAACTCTGTCACCCTCGCCTATGAGGATTCATTAATAGCATGTGCATCAGATCGAGGCAATTATTATCTGCCCATAGGGTTTACTCGCTTCCTCTTATTTAAAAGTAAACATAGCTATCAACCTTGGCTGGGTCTCGTGTCTATCGGTTTTAGCTGGGTGTGTAATTACACAGCTTTATTCAGTGCTGTATTTCAAGATCACTATGGTTACAGGGTAGTGAGGCTTATCCGTTCACAGCACCATGAGCCAGCCAGACAATCTTTTATTCGGAAAAAGTTTCCATTAACACAAACATTAAGAACCATCACATAAAAACCATCACATACTGGCCAACATTCTGTGACCAAAAATATGTAGGATTTTTCAAGTTTCAAAAATAATTTGCATAACAATTACATCACAGGAAAATACAAAACATACATTGTCGGCACCAATGAAGCATTCTAAAACACAACTCATCAAACGGCACAACATGAAAAGATGTTAAAATGTTAATTTACCATTCAGAATTAAACATTTTTAACACCAAATTCAATTACACAGAAGGTAATCACACAGAGCTGCTAGGCAACATTTGCCACTGCTCTGTAGCAGTAGTCTGGGCAATACATATGTATTCCTGCAGTGCAAGTTGAACACTAAATAAAATGGAGAGTGATAGCCCATCAGTCTGACAGGCAGATGCTGTGTGATGGTGTTACACTCTGCTGCTTACCTAATCGCCTACCAGCCCACTGTACAGACAGACTAATGTGTTGCATGCTTTGTCCTGCAGCCCGCCTTAGAATCACATAAATGACCTGCCACTGTAAAAAAGCAGTACGATCTGTTACCCAAATCTGTAGGTGGTAGGACTGATTAAAAAGCAGTAGCCTACTGCCTAAATCTGTAGGGTTGGCAAGTATGCCATCATACAATGTAAACAATAAAACACATTCATAAAAATACTCTCAGATAATACATCATAAAATTCTTTGCCATCTACTGCAAACAGCTTTAGCAAACTCTGCCACATTATATAAAACAAAAACGGTTCATTCGGATTCAAATCCAATAAAATGGCATCTGCACCGGTTCTCATTTTGATTCCAATAAAATGTGGTCGTATCCACTTCCGCCTCAAATCCAGCCCATTTTTACAGATCGGTAGAATGTGCATGATGTTTTCATCAGGGCCTTGGCACAGGCACATTTTGTATTGGGGCCTAACCACGCCATGCGGGCTCTCGGGGTAACCCATTTAGCCGAATCGTGAGTTGTATCCGCTTATGCTCTGGCCCTTTGATTTTCTTCATTATAAGTTTCTGCTCTACATGTATAATTTCTGAACCATTGCAAAGAGGGAAGATTTTTGATGCGACTGCTCATTTCATCCAACTCTATTTCTCTTGCTCTCTTTTTGAGCATCGCTTTAGGCTGTCCCCTGGACATACTAGATATCATAACCAGCTTCTCAAACCCCCACCTATTTAGTAGGGTTAGACCCTTCTTATACCAGACGTACCTATTAGTTGCCGGGGAGTCTGTCATCTCTTTTAGGGCATAAGACAAATGACTGTTTGCGCTAATATCCAGGTGTAACCTCAGAACGAAGTACAACAACCACCTCTGAGCCTGATCTTAATGCTAGGGACCCCCGGCATGAACCTCAGGGCATTTCCTGGGGTACAAGATGGCAGACCCGTCACCTTTCGTAGAAAGATGTTCTGAGCCCCATCCAGGCTGCTGATGTTTATGGACCCCCATATCTCGCTGCAGTGGAGCACCAAGGCCTGGGTTTTACTTTCTAAGTCTTTAGAACACATGTCTAGCCTCCAATCCCCTTGTAACCGGTAGAAGGATGACAGTGACCCCAAACCCTTGCGTCGCCCACTTGTGCGCATTCTTTATATGTGGTCACCAGCTACCATTACTTGAAGACACCAGCCTGAGAAAGTTGAACTAGCTTACCACCTCCAGTTTTTTATTATCAATCATCCATTTGTATGTCGGTACCCTTTCTGCAAATGTCATTGGGCCTCATTACGACCTTGGCGGAGGACTATGGCGCTATAAGCACCATGGTCCATGGCGCTAAGCTGCCAACTCCGCCATGGTGGTTGGCGGACTTACCGCCCCATGCCGACCTTGGCGGGGCGGTAAGTCCCCAATCCCCATTTTACCCTTCCCCATTCCCATTCTTGCCCCATAGGGCATAATGGGAGTGGGGAAGGCGTTAATTACGCCACCGTAAATTACGGTGGCGTAATTAACAACAAGTCCCGTAGCGCCATGGATTTTTCCGCCTGCAAAAAGCAGGCGTAAAAATCACCATGGCGCTACGGGAACTCGTAGTCAGGCGGAAAGGTACGCCATGCTTTACGCCGGCGTAAATCCCTTTCCGCCAGGGTCGTAATGAGGGCCATTATCTTGGTCTTATTCAGTTTCAGTTTTAACCTGTGATTTGTCAACAATGGGCGTGCGAACTCTAGACTTGTTTGCAATTCACCTGGCATCAGGTCCATTAGAACCAAGTCTTCCGTGCAAAGCAGGACGCTTATTTGTGTACCATTCAGGGCGGCGCTGAGTAAGCCTGGCTGCTGACCTATGTGGTATAAACCATGAGTACATGTCTTCAAAAATGCATCAATCTTTTTGGAAAGATCCAAGAAAGGTGTAAAGAGGCATACGTTTGTGTCACGTGTTCTCCAATTGAACGTGGCGTTACTATTGTTCACTGATGGTGGAGTAATGATGCTCATGTTCTAGGGCAATTTCTGTGTACCTGGGCCCTTTTATCTGTGCAGAGCCTGCGTGAATGGGTAAAAGGAGCCACAGTCAAATTCACTGATCGACACTCTCCTGTAGACAAATGCAATGTTCACTTCTGATGATTTCATACACGTACATAATTGGGTAATTCAGCAAAATGTATGTATTTCACTCAGTCACCTAATTGCTGTGGTCAAAGAATCACAAGGGCCTCATTATGACCCGGGCGGTAAGGGATTACCGGTACCGGTAAGGGCACTGGTGCCGGTAATCCCTTACCGCCCTATTCCAAGGTCCCTTTGCGGGTCCTCCCTTAACGCCTGGTTTTACCAGGCGTTAAGGACAGGACCCGCAAAGGGACTTTGGAGGTAATAACGGTTCCGCAATTTGCGGTACCGTTATTACTGCCTTCCCCATTGAGCCCTATGGGGCAAAAATGGGAATGGGGAAGGGCCATGGTGAATGGGGAATTACCGCCACCGCCAACCTTGGAATGGGGCGGTAATTGCTCCATTCACCATGGCGGAATCGGTAAGGTTCCGGCGGCAACCATGGCGCTAATAGCGCCATGGTTACCGCCTGGGTCGTAATAAGCGTGTAATGAGGGCTTCCCACGTTATTGCCAGTGTGACAAAGTAGGCATGCTACGGTTTTAACTTTCCTTGGTTCAACTTTGAGAGATATGGTTATTTAATTGAAAAATCTATACCACATGACTGTGAGGGTATGCTGAATATGCACGCACCAACATGAATTTAAATCGCTAGCAGGATAATGGCGAGAAGGATTGAAGAGGACATACAATCAGAGGACTACCTCTTGATCATGTCTACCTTGTCCCAGTAATAACTAAAGTGAGGATGGGCTAGCTAGTAGACTTTGAGCCACAATCCACACCACTCAAGTGCATCATAAAAACACAGGGATTAGTGACTGCATCAATCCTATTCAGTAGCCTCCAGCAGAGCCGAAGCACAGACAGAACCAGAGGTTTCTGTCTCTGCATTGAGAATGTAGTCAAATATAAATGTACAGGAATGACCAGCGGGCTGTCCTGCACACTTATGAGATAGGCAAACCTTTCATTTCTACACAGGAGGCAGCCACCCCAGCCACCCCTATACTTGATCTGCCTTGAACACCAGAGTCGGGACACTTTCCAATTGCTATGCCCAGGTGTTCCCTTGTTTGATCCAACTGCTTAAGGCTGCAGTAAAAGGTTTCACATTGCAAAAAAAGATTTAGGACTGACTTAAACAGAGAATTCTTCAAGGAGAATTTTATTTGAAAAGGTAATACCATACCATTAGGGTTCCAAATAAAACATAGGATCTCTACTATTTAAAGATGATGTTGATAATTATAAGGTAGGATTTATCCACATAGCCACAAAATGCAGCGCGGGTAGTATAGCTCAGTGGCAACATGCTTGTCTTGGAAGCAAGACGACGTAGAGCAACACAGGTCCGAATCCCGGGTCTGCGCTTAGAAACCTCTTTGGTATTAAGCGCGTTATAAAAACCAATTGAACAAGTTACTCTCTTACCTGGTAATGTTCTTTCGATGGGATGGTCCGACACCGTATTCCATATCTATGACATGTAATCACCACAGCTGTGCTGCTTTGGAAAATCTTTGGTGTCTGCGTCCTGCGTCGATGACGTCGATACGCCGCCCTCGAGGACCTCCTCCGACGGCCGACGTCACTGGATGTTATAAGTAGGACTCACGACGCCCGTAGCCTCAGTTGTAGTTTTTTCCCAGAACATGTGGCACCAGTCTTCTGCCAGTCTGACACACAAAGCCTTGCGGAAACGTAAGCTGCAATCGCATAAGAAATTCAGTAGCGGGGAAGGAAGGGAGGGAGCGATATGGAATACGTCGTCAGACCATCCCATCGAAAGAACGTTACCAGGTAAGAGAGTAACTTGTTCTTCGAGGGGATTGAGTCCTCCGACGTATTCCATATCTATGACAGACTCCCAAAGCAGTACCAATGCAAGGAGGGGTGAAAAGAATTTAGAAAACAGAAATTTAGAATGCCCAATCAAATTGCGGAGTAAAGAACCGCCTTGCCAAAGGCCAGATCCTGCCCACGGATGGAATCGAGGGAGTAGTGACGTACAAAAGTATGTACCGAAGCCCAGGTGGCTGCATCACAGATGTTACGAATAGGAACACCCCTCTGTAGGGCTGTAGAGGCAGCCATACCCCTGGTAGAAAGGGCCCACAAGCCGACCAGTGGGTCCTTACCCGCCAAGCGGTAACACTCAGAGATAGCCAAAATAATCCAGCGAGACAAAGTCTGTTTCGTCACAGCTTGTCCCAAACGCTTTCCAGCGTAACCAATGAAGAGTTGATCGTCCACTCTGACCCGGGACATGCGTGAAATATAAAAGCTCAACGCTCTCCTATGATCAAGCCTATGGAGCCTCTCCTCTTCCTTACCAGGATGTGGAGGAGGATAAAACGCCGGAAGAACAACCTTCTGGCCTAAATGAAATTCCGACACCACCTTCGGAAGAAAGGATGGACGAACTCTAAGGACAACCCTGTCCTTATGAAACACAGTGAAGGTTGGCTTAACTGAAAGTGCCTGTAACTCACTCACTCTGCGAGCGGAAGTGATCGCAACCAAAAATACAGTTCTAAGAGTTAAGTCTCAAAGGGCATGAATGCAAAGGCTCAAACGGAGCACCCATCAGAAACTTGAGAACATGGTTCAAATCCCAACTGGGCACCTGGAAAGATGACGGAGGGAACACATTAGTGAGCCCTTTCAGAAACTAAGAAATTAAAGGAATTTTAAAATAGGAACACTCTTCAGACGAGCGCTTAAATATGGACAGCGCCACCAGGTAACCTTTAACGGTACCCACTTGCAAGCCCCTGTGTGCCAAAGAAAGCAAAAAAAACAGAACCATGGGAATGTCACATGCAAAAGGATCCACATTCTTAACCCTGCACCAGTTGCTGAAATTACGGCAACGGTACAGGGACTTTGTTGCGGGCCGTCTGGCCGAGAGCAACACCTCCATCACGTCCTCAAGGAGGTCCCAATCCTTATACCTCAACCTTTCAGAAACCAAGCGTGACAGTTCTGGGATCTGACCTCTGGATGGAGAACCTGACCCCCCTCCTGTGAGAGCAGATCGTCTCGGTAGGGAACACGACGTGGAGGGCAGATGGACAATTTGAGAAGGTCCGGGTACCACGTCCTCCCGGGCTCACGCTGGAACAATGAGGATCATCCGGGAACCGAACCTCCATAACCTCCGCAGTACTTGCGGGATGCCGGGGACTGGAGGAAACACGTACAGCAGTGGGAATGACCACTCCACCACGAACGCATCTCCTAAGGCTCCTCTTGGAGAAAATTCCAGCGAGCACAACCTCTCACACTTCCGGTTGACACTGGAGGTGAAGAGATCCACTTGAGGGGTCCCCCAAAGGGCAAAGATCTCCAGGAGAATCTCCCGAGCCAACTCCCACTCGTGAGAGATTGCGCTCTGCCTGCTCAGAGCGTCCGCCGTCTCGTTTTCATCTCCGGCCAGATGAACTGCCGAGATCGAAACTTCCTGCTGGATTGCCCAGAGCTGCATTGCCTCCCTGCATAGAGGAAGTGACCCTGCCCCCCCTTTTTGTTGAGGTAGTGCATGGCAACCGTGTTGTCCGTCAGGATCAGGACATTCTTCCCTCGCACAGTCGGCAGAAAAGCCTTCAGGGCTAGCCTGACGGCCCTCATCTCCAACAGATTGATATGGAGTCTGGACTCCGACGGAGACCAACGACCGCTGACTGTCAACTCGTTAGCATGAGCTCCCCATCTTGTGAGGGATGCGTCCGTCACGATCGTCACCTCCGGCCAGGGTAGCCAAAATGGAGCCCCCCTTCATCAGATTGTCTTCAATGGCCCACCACAGAAGGTCCTGGGCGACTGAGGACGGCACCTGAACAGGGTCCAACAACCTGCCAGAGGACTGAGCCGACTGGAGCTTGAGTGCCCATTGCAAAGATCTCATCCGCAACCTGGCCTCTGGCACCAGAAGAATGCAGGATGCACTGAGGCCGAGCAACCTCAAGAACTCGAACGTTGAGAGACTCTGGGCAAACTGAAACTTGTGCACCATCTGCTGAATGTGATGAGCCCTCACCTGCGGAGGAAAACACTGCCCCAGGGACGTGTCGAGCACAGCTCCAATGTACTGGAGCCTCTGAGTTGGTGTCAAATGGGACTTCTTTAAGTTCAGGGAGAAGCCCAGCTTGTGGAGGGAGTGGCAGGTGACTGACAGATGATCCAGGACTTGCTCGGGAGAGCGCCCCCTGATCAACTAATCATCCAGGTAGGGGTAGACGTGAATCCCCTTTCCTGAGGTGCACTGCCACCACAACCATAAACTTGGTGAAGACCCTCGGGGCGGAGGTCAATCCGAACGGCAGGACCTGAAACTGAAAGTGCGAGTCGCCAACCGTGAACCTCAGGTACTTCTTGTGCTTTGGATGGATCGGCACATGAAAATAAGCGTCCTTGAGGTCGAGAGACACCAACCAGTCCTGAAGTTGAAGGGCCTGGAGGACTTGAGAGAGAGTAACCATCTTGAATTTGTCCTTCCTGAGGAGTTTGTTCAAACCGTGCAAGTCCATGATGGGTCTCAATCCCCCGTCTTTCTTGGAAATAAAAAAATAAGGGGAATACCATCCCTTGTTCCTCTCCGCTACAGACACCAGTTCTATGGCGCCTTTCTCCAGCAGGGATTGAATTTCCTGCGCAAGGAGCGGATCCAGACTCTTCAAAGAGAGATTCCCCGGTGGATTGTCTTTAGGCCTCTGCCGGAAAGGAAGACAGTAGCCGTGGGTTATGATCTCCAGAACCCACACATCTGATGTAATGGCGCGCCACACTGCAAGATGCTGCGCCAGACTTCCCCCAACCGGCGAACCATGGGACATGGCTTCATGACTGAGCTGAAGCGGCTGCAGCGTTGCCTGAGGGCAAAGAGGCAACAGCCTGAGCGGCCTTGGCACCTCGAGTACCTTATTTTCCACCTCTGGCACTCCTACGGTGGCCCCTTTGACTGGCAGCTCCTCTCGCTTTACCAAAGGATGAGTAATAACGAAAGGAACCTCCCCTCCATTGCTGTCCCCTATGAAGAAAAGGCGCAGGTTGGCAAACTGCAGCGCCCAACGACTTCGCTGCAGCTTTGGAGGTCTGCAACCTCTCAAGGCTCTCCTCAGTCTTGCTGCCAAAAAGATGTTCCCCATCAAAGGGCATGTTGAGGAGCCGGGCCTGCACATCAGGAGCAAACCCCGACTTCCGCAACCACGCAAACCTGCGTATCACGGTGCTCGCCGCCATGGACTGGCTGACGCAATCTGCCATGTCCAAACCCGACTGAACGGCCTCACACATGGCATCCTTGCCATCCTGAACCATGGCAAGGAAACCATCCCGTTCGTCCCCTTCGGGAATATGTTCAGCCGCTAAGGAAACACAGTTCCACAGAGTGTGCGTGAAACGTGACAAGGCACATACGGAGTTGACCGCCTGTAGCGCCATACCCCCTGAAGAAAACAATTTCTTCACCAAGCCATCAAAACGCTTGTTGTCCCTATCAGGAGGGATGGTAGGATACAACGCCTGCTTTGCCGGGGCCATAGCCGCCTGCACCACCAAACTCTCAGCAGTGGGGTGCTTGGTCAAGTAGCAGGGGTCGCTACTGGCTGGGCAGTATTTTCGCGGCAAAGACTTGCCCACTGCCGGGAGACTGTCCGGAGCAATCCAAGCCGCCGCCACCCTCCTCTTTAGAGCCATATGGAACAGCAGTACCGGGTCAGTTGGTGGACCTTGGTCGAGGATATCCATAAGGTCATCCTGAAGAAAATCCCCTGGGGGAGCAGACCATCCCAAGTACTCGGTGACCCTGGACATAAGGCGCCGGTACGAGGAGTCGGCATGAGTGCCAGGCTCAGGCCTACAAAACTCCACCTCCGGAGAGGTGTCCAGCCCACTGGCATCATGCAGGGACTGCCGCAGGTCCTCAATTTGGCTATGGCCCAAGAGAATCTCATCCGGCACCATATCCAGAACCATGCCATCATCAGAGCCCTCATCCACCTCTGAAATAAACTCAAGATGGCGGTAAGAAGGCACAGAATGTGAAACAAAGCCATGATTGACCTTTGCCAGAGCCTTTCTAGGTGGTTCCACCGAGCCCTGGGGAACCCCCATCGAAACAGCCCCGAAAGGCGTCGAGGGCGTTGAGTGAATCGCAGTCGACGCCGAACACGGCGCCGACAGCATCGATGGCATCGACACAGTCCTAGAGGCCGGAGCCCCGAGCGTGTCCCTCGACAGCCTGGGTGCCGATGGTGTCGATGACTTCTTCAGAGGCGGGGCCTCGAAAGAGTCCGTCAACGACCTCAGCGCCACCGGCGTCGACGTCTTCCTCGAAGACACCACAGGTGCACACGGTCTCGAGCGTGTCGAGGACCGGGACCTGGACCGGGCATGACGAGAACGATTCCCCTTGTCCGAGCGGTACCTCTCCCGCGAATCGTGCCGACCACCCGAGCCCGAAGGCGTGCGAGTGGTGTCTCTCGACCGATCACGACCGACCCCACTCGGAGGCGCGGACGGACCAGTGCCCTGCGATTCAAGAATCGCTAACATCTTCTTCCTGAAGGAAGCCCATTCCTCCGGCGTCGCATGCTTGGTGGGATAAGCGACCTGCCGCCGGGCGGAGTCCTCGGAAGAGGACCGGGAAGGCGACCGATGACAGCGCTTCCGGGAGTGCCTCGAAGAGGCAGAGGAGTGGCGGGACCGACTGGAGAGTCGCCCCTCGAATCGTCCTTCGAAAGCCCTGCAGACCTCGACTTCCGTGGCTTGGACACCTTACCTACCGATAACTTCTTCTTGCGCTCCCGCAAGGCTTTGGACGTGAGCGACTGGCAGTCGACACAGTCATCCGTGTCATGGGCCTCCCCGAGGCACCAGAGGCAGGCGTCGTGCGAGTTCCGTCACCGACATCTTGGACCCACAGTTCCCGCACTTCTTAAAGCACGGACGGGGGGTGGAAGACGAGGTAGACATCTTCATGAAGAATATAACTTCACAATACGAACAGGTTCGAAGAACTGAGAAAGAACAGAAACTCCAAGGAGTCGAGGTGCGCCGAGATCTCCGAAGCGAACACGTTCATGGAAAAAACGGAAATGAGGCTACGGGCGTCGTGTGAGGTCGGCCGTCGGAGGAGGTCCTCGAGGGTGGCGTATCGACATCATCGATGCAGGACGTAGACGCCGAAGATTTTCCGAAGCAGCACAGCTGTGGTGATTACATGTCATAGATATGGAATACGTCGGAGGACTCAATCCCCTCTAAATAATTATACTAACATGGTCCACACCGTCAATGCTGGCAGTAGAAGTTCTCCTAAATTACAAGAAGGTATGGACAGTGGATAAAAAGCATTTTAAGATAATTTATAGCAGATGTCAAAGCTAAATTTGAATCCGGAACATCCATCTGCCAATAACACACCTTTTACGGTGTAGATACCTAGATGATATCTTCATGATTTGAAATGGGGTGGGGGGGATTGTGTAACAATTATAACATCTGACTATATTCCTTCCATGCCATTTAAGAGAAAACCTACCATTCGGATAATGGGCCTCATTACGGGTCTGACGGTAACCCTGCTGGTGGTACCGGCGGGTTGCCGCCAGACCTGAAAAAAATTACCAGCACCTGGCTTGCCGGTAACACAGGGGTATTACAACCCCGGTGGACGATAAGTAAGGTGCCAGTAATTCTGATAATCCCCATTTCCATAGAGTTCCTTAGGACTCTATGTGAATGGGGAACACGGATGCACCGGCACCGTTGTAACGGAAACGGTGCTGGTGCTGCCATTACAGTCTGCTTACCGTGGCCGATGTGTCCGGCAGGGTAGGACCTGCTGGGCACAGTGACTCCGGCAAGCAGACCTGTAGTATGCCGGTCTGAAAACAACGGTGCCAGTATGCTTACCGGCCCCGTTGTTTCTGGACCGTCATACTTGTAATGAGGCCAATTTCTCCAGATTAAATTAAACAGTAGTAAGAGGGAGAGCTTTGAAAAAGAGGCCTCGATTCTCAGTGATAAACTACTGAGTAGAGGTTATCCGAAAAAGATAATACAAAAAGCAAGAAAGAGAGATTTTAATAAAAATAGGTACGCACTACTAGAAAGCTGTGGGGAAAATAAAGATAATGGGCTTCATTACACGGTAGGCGGTAACAATATTTTACCGTGTCCGCCTTGGTGGATAGCGGAATTACCGCCCTACTCCAAGGTGAGCGGGGGCGGTAATTCCCCATTCACTAAGGCACTTCCCCATTCCCATTTTTGCCCCCATAGGTCTCAATGGGAATGGGGAAGGAGCTAAATACAGTACCGCAAATTGCGGTACCGTAATTAGCACCAAGGTCCCTTAGCAGGCCCGTTCCTTAACGGCTGGTGAAACCAGCCGTTAAGGTCGGGTCCCGCAAAGGGACCTCGTAGTAAGGCGGTAAGGGTTTACCGGTACCGGTGCCCTTACCAGTACCGGTAAACCCTTACCGCCTACCGTGTAATGAGGCCCAATGGCCCTCATTAGGACTCCGGCGGAAAACCATGCTGCTATTAGCACCATGGTCGATGCCGGAGTGCGCCATGGCGGAATGGGGAATTACCACCCCATTCCAAGGTTGGCGGGGCGGTAATTCCCCATGCCACCATGGCCCTTACCCATTCTTGCCCCATGGGGCATAATGGGAATGGGGAAGGCGGTAATTACGGTACCGCAAATTGCCGTACCGTACTTACCTCGAGAGTCCCTTTGCAGGCCCCTACTTTAACGGCTGGTCTAGATCAGCCTTTAAGGTCGGGTCCCGCAAAGGGACCTCGTAGTAAGGCGTTAAGGGTTTAACGGCGCAGACACCTTTTATGGTGCCATTAACCCCTTAACGCCAGGGTCCTAATGAGGGCCAATGAACAATTGGTTTGTCTACAAACCTTTACAAATCTTTCATACACGCTTGGCTTAAAGTGCTTTATAAATTCCAAATAAAATACAAAAAAATAAAAGAAATACAAGATATATTCTGCTGAAGAATTGGGAAATATTTAATAAGGCAAATAAAGTCAAACAGAAACCTCCATTTGCTTTCAAAAGGGCTTCACGTATTAAAAATCTCATTATGTGAAATTACAGTAAATGTAACACTCAGAAGCAACAAAGCATAATGGAACTTTGGGGTCTACCAGCAGTGAAAGGACATTTTCCTTGTGGTAAATGTGGAGAAGTAGATACAGGTTTAAAAACCAAATGGGTTCAACATAAAATCACAAACTGTGAGTCAACCAATGTGAGTCAACCATGCGCATGTGGTTTGCGGCATATAGGAAAGACCAGAAGAAAAATAAAAACCTGCATAATGGAACATCGAAGCTATTTAAAAAATAAGGTTGAAGAAGCTCCATTAGTTAAACATTTTATCGCAATGACCCTTGGTGTATATTTACAAGTGGGCAAAAAATGTACCTGCGACATGCAGATTAATCAGGTACCCCTTTCACATCTGTGTGGTGATTTGGGCAGCATAAAGGTGTGAGTTGAGGGATAAAGAGTCCAGCACTAACACATTGGGCCTCATACCGGGCTCCATTACCGGGTTCCTGCAATGAGGAATAACCGGGTCATTCCGACATAGGAGGACCTGGTAATTCCTCCTTGCAGGAACCATTCCCCATTCCCATTTGAGCCCTCATAGGGCTCAATGGGAATGGGGAGGGAGGTAATAACGGGCAGATTTCAACTGGCCCGTTACTACCTCCCTCTTCCCCTCGCGGGACCCGGAAAGGACGCCTGGTTTTACCAGGCGTCTGATCCGGGTCCTGCAAAGGGAAGCTTGTAATCGGCGCTCCCGTAATGAAGGGGGCCGGTCCCGTACCAGCCCCCCTCATTATGGGAGTGCCAGGGTCGTAATGAGGCCCATTGCGTTTTGAATTATTCATAGAGTGAAGGCACCAATTTATGTGGCCTACAAAAAGAAGATTTCCCTTATGGAACTCTGAAGAAGCCGCAGGTAATATATTAATAACTGCGCGCTTCCCTTTATATGTAAAGGATCTAATCATAATCAAAATGATTAATGGTAGATATGGGACATCCGGTAGGGCGTGGTTAAGACCTGTCAGTTGTTGTCGTTGTGCAGGTCCTTCGAGAAGAAAGAAAAAAGAAAAATATTGTATGGATTGCATTGAATTTGGTTGTCATTGGTGTTGGGCACGTCACATGGTGCCTTGTTGTGTTCGTGTATTTAACATTTTAAATTGCATAACCTGAAGATAATTGGAAATCCTGAGGAAGGTTCAATATTTATAGAGAGGAACCGAGAGATCTTGAGGCTTGCGATACAGTGCTACATAATGGTTTCATTCTGAGGAAAGAATACATAATATTATAAATTGCACTAAAATATTCCAGAAATCAGAACTGGATTTTGAGTAACGAGAAGTAGTGTGTAGTCTGATGGTATAGAAGTTTAAATAAGAATGTGATACCCTATGTTCAAAACGTTATTGATACAAGATATGTATCCTAAGAAACTGTGGGATGTGTGTTTTATATAAAAGAGTTTAAGAAAAAGACATTTATATTTTTCCAAAATAAATGTTACAGTAAAACACATTTTTTGAAGAAATACTTAAACTAATATTCTACTTAAATTGAATTGTTATTGTGCATCACTGGAAGTGCCAGCAATGACAGAGGAAGACCCATTGGTTTACACTAGTTTAATGGTATATTCCTGTATGCCATTTTGAATGTACTCTGCACACTGACACTAATGCAATAGCCTTTCATGATCGTTTGGTTAGAAAATCATGAGGGGCCTTTGTATACCAATCTATATAAGAAGACTACAAATAGAAACACCCTTATTTGTTACTTTAATTTTCATCCTAAAATCCCAAACCTCACTTTAAGGCGTAATTGTGCCTTTAAATCCGAACACACTAAAGAAGCCAATGTGTTGATCAAGAAATCGATCAATGTATAATACCCTTCACATTTGGGCAAGAGGGAATCCAAACAAGCTTGGTACTGAAATAGGGACAACATTTTGGCACCTAGAATGATGGAATCATCAAAGGAGGATATGTGTAACCACATTCTCTAGCTATACCCTAACAATTAGAAAGGTCACTAAAAAAGCAAACGCCTCGTTCAAACAACTATCACTAATGCCCCTCCGATTCACTGTTGCCTTTAAGGGGGACAAAAAGCTTACGAATAGCCTTTGTCAAAATACAATTAAAACAACTTTGCTTCCCACAGATAGATCTTGCATGAATCTTGCGCCTGTGTAGGCACCCATGTGGATATTGTTCTTCTTGCCCATACACAAGTAAAAGACTCACTTTCGTTCCTGGTGACTTCTGATGAGACCATCGACAATGCACTAATTGGCCAACCAAAAACACAATTTCTTTAAGGTTCGAAATTGCAGGGAGCTGATAGCTATGTAGCTCTTAAATGTAGCCTGGAAGAGCCTATCTAGCTTTACATCAACAGCTACAAGGAGCAATTTTTGGCTCCCTAGGCCAACTGGTTGGATACAAATATACCTATGTGACCAGAGCTCTGTGTATTTGGCATTAAGTATAAAGGAACACCTGTGCACATCTAGAAGACATTGAAAGCATATTGTGTCATGAATAATGTACACAAAATCATGGTTTGTAACTCATTTGGCTGTTATATATGGGCAAGTGATGTACTAGCGCCTCGTTCAGTAGAGCTAGCTCTTGCGTACTGGGTGATGCTTGATACCCAGGAGCTGCTCTTAACTTGTGCTCATCAAATCTTTATTTTGATCCCTGCTTTTGCATCACATCACCTATCCATGCAACAGAATTTATATTGGGACGACAATGCATCCAGTTGCAGTACACATTTGTGACGATAGATCAGGACTTGTGCATACAACTTGCAGGCCCTTAATTTTGGACAATTATCTATATTTGACAACCAGATAGGAGCGATAGGAGAGATTTTCCCGTTTCACTACGCTTACATAAATTAGAACAAAATTGATTAGTTCCTCTATCTTCATAACCATATTACAGTGCTGAATCTGAATGAATCTTTAGAATGATCAGCTTTGATATAAAAATGCATGTTCTATTCTTGCGTTTGCTGTGAGGTCCATTGATAACTGGTCATGAGCAAAAAATGTTTACATCAATCTCAAACTATGCTTGTTTTGGATTGTAGTCATGGACACTATTGTCGTGATTTCCCCCTCTCCTGCTTTTTCAACCCCGAAGCCCCAACAGGGTCCAGACTTTTGGACCTAGCGGCACAGGAACCATCAACGCAGACACTGTGGGGTCCAGCACCCATGAACCCCTCCTGGGCACAGACTACAAGCATCGGGAGCGACCGTAAAAGGTATGTTGTGACAATAAATTCCAGAGAGAAAAAGGACATAAGCACTTATCAAACCCAGAACAGGCTGTCTAAGTTTTTTTTGTAGAGGCAATGCTATTTCACTTATTACATATCTGATGCCTTGCTTTTAACGAATTCCTTTTCTATTCCTCCCAACAAGTACTCTTTGCAGGAAACTTCATCTGTCGTGGGACAATATTGATTTTTGCTCTTGAAATTCTTCCCCCCACCGCCCCCCGAAACTCGCTTTTTGGACATGCACAGATCATACACAATGCTGAATGATTCCAATGTGCATAAATAAAGGCAATGAGTTCTACTTAGAAACTCCAGCATGCTGGCCAGGAGGCAGCTGACCCTAAGTGATGTTTTTGCATAGATGCTGAGGGGAGTGAGAGAGTTTTTACAGTGACAAAGCACGATGCAGGCTTTTTGGTTTTCTCTGGTAATTTGGATAACTGGTCATTTAAGTTTTCTTGTAATTTCTAATTATTTGATTCTGGTAAATAATTGTCTGTATATATATATATATATATATGTGTGTGTGCTAAATAAAATAAAAATAACTAAACGCACCTCTGGTAAACGGATGACAGACAGAAATATGCACTAATATTATTGAATCAGGGAGTAGGCCCATATTAAATGGGGAAAGATTTGGTGGATGTTTACCCCTCCCAGGACCACTTAGAGGCGTCCAAGTGTGTTGTCCTCCTCCCCTCCCAAGGGTGCAAAGAAAGTGAAGTGTGAGTATGCATGTAATAACACAAATGTTACATTTCCCGGTACAACTGCATATTTTATTTACATGCATGGTACATGCAGTATGGCAGTGCCAGATTGAGTCCTGCCACCATTAAAATATTGAGAATCGGCATACTCAGTTTCTGCTCCAAGACTCCTTCCTCTTAGAACGGCTGGCCAATTTAAAGCATGCATTAGAATCAAAGTAAGGGAAAGTTGCTCTAAGGCGTTGGGGTTAGGGTCTTATGCTACTTGGCATTAAGAGGCATGAGAAAGTCAGAATGCATCAAAATGAGGGGATTAAAAGATTAAAATGAAAAACAACAATATAGAAATTGGCACAAGATGATAAAAGCAGCCATAACTCAGAATGAAGCAGCGATTATGCTCTTAGCTCTTCAAACCCAAAACACCAGAAACCTGTGGAGCTTGTTGAACGGAAATTACCAACAAAACGAGAGACTAAGGGCCTCATTACACGGTAGGCGGTGAGCCATGGCGCTATTAGCGCCATGGCTCATGCCGGTAAAATACCGGCACCGCCTTGGCGGAAAGGGGATTTACCGCCCCATCCCAAGGTTGGAGGGGCGGTAAATCCCCCTTCCGCCATTGCCCTTCCCCATTCCCATTTCTGCCCCATAGGGCTCTATGGGAATGGGGAAGGCGCTAATTACGGCACCGCAATTTTGCGGTGCCGTAATTAGCTCCGAGGTCCCTTAGCGGGTTGGTATTTAACGCCTGCAAAAAGCAGGCGTTAAAACTCCAACCCGCTAAGGGACCTCGTAGTAAGGCGGCAGGGATTTACCGGTACCAGTATTTTACCGGTGCCGGTAAATCCCTACCGCGTAATGAGGCCCTAATTCTTGATGCTCCAGAGACTGAGTGGCTGTCCTATTTTTCAGCAATATACATGGAAACTGATGACCAGCAGAAGGCCCAAGTCTGCAGCAAGAGCAATAAATGGAATATACTCTGGGCCGATGATGACATCCTATTGCACATAAAACAACTAAACCCTTCTCGTGCTCCCGGGCCAGACGGGCTAAGCAATGATATGCGCGGGCAAAATCCTGAACTATGGGCAGATTTGTGCAAACAAATATTTGCTACCATCGAGAGAAACAAAGTGGTACTAACGACATGGAAAACAGCTACCTTGGTGCCAATTTTTAAGCAAGGAGACAAGAAATTACCAGCAAACTACCGACCCATTGCGCTTTTACACCCACTAGGAAAGGTATTTGCCTCTTTTCTGTGCCTAGATCTAAAAAAATGGGCAGAAACGGCGGGAAGACTTGATCCCAGACAAACTAGGTTTGTAAAAGATATAGGAACTAACATCAACCTGATCTTGCTTAATATGTTGAAATTCGAAGATGTGAAAGAAAGATCTGTCACGCATGCAGCCTTCATTGACTTTAAGCTTGCGTTTGATTCTGTTAACAGAGCTAAACTGTGGAAAAAACTAGAGGAATGGAACTGCCCAACGGACATCCTTGATCCATCAGAGCCTTGTACACTAACAGTACGATAAGAATTAGGCTAGCACAAAATGGATTCTTATCCTCAGAAATTAAAACGTGGAACGGACTCAAACAGGGATGCCCTTTAGCGGCGACCCTATTCAACTTGTACACATCAGGTTTCATGGAAAGTCAGCAATAAATTGTAGCAAACCCTCCGAAGTTGAACAACATAGCCATACCTTCTGTGATGTATGCAGACAATTTTGTAATTTTAGACAAAACTCAAGTCGGCATTCAAAAAAGAGTGACACAACTGGGAGTATATGCAGCTGCTAATGACCTCAAGATCAACATCCAAAAAACTCAAGTAATGACACTTAGGTTTCAGATCTCAATCTTTTTAGATGGGAAGAAACTGGAGACAGTGAGCACAGTCAAATATCTAGGTGTTTTGGTGAATCAATCAGAAATTGAGAGGGAATGGGATGATCAGCTAAAAAAGAAAGCCTTATCCCTTGCACGACAAGAAATGGCCCTTCATAGCAAATACGGGTCCTATTCAATTAAGCCAATCACTGTTTTTTACAAGCAGAAAATAATGGTGATCCTCACTTATGGCTGTGAGGCAATGTTGAACATGGCATCTAATACGTGGATCTATTTAGAAGGCTAAGTATGGCGTAAAATTCTCTCTTTACCTCCAGCATTTTCAGTTCCCCGTATACGGTTTGTACTTGGACTGCAATCACTCAAGTCCAGTAGAAAGTGGAAATTCCTATCTCTTTATAGGAAGACTCTGGTAAAGGATGATATTCCGGCGATTTCTATATTACATCAGAAAGAGTTCTCATCAAAGCAACATGTCTTAAATCTGTGGAAAAAAGCTTGCGTACAGATAATGAAGAACGAAGAAATATCTAGTCACATGCTTGTCAATCGTCCCCAAGACGAAAAAAAAAGACTCCAAGGAAACTACCGGATCCATACCATGAAGGAAAAAGACGATTACCATCTTACGTTACATTGTCCAATTGATGTGCGAGCACTAAACCAACTCCCTCAATATCTTCAAAAATTCCCGGATCGAGCTATGAGAGACACCTTTTTGCGACTTCGTCTCAATTTACTTCCAACTCGTGAAGTTCTAACCAGAACAGCTACCAGAGTCGATGCTTTTTTAAAGATTCTGTCGAAAGCAAGATCAAAAAGAGACAATCCACCACATTATAATGGACTGCCCGGCATTGGAGGAAAAAAAGAGGGCTGTACAGAGATACGATGGCAACGGATAGAGCTCAACTTGATGTTGACCAGCGATGGGCATTAATCCTAAGTGGCAACGATAAAGTATTGACCTTTAGAATCATCCAATTCTGGAGAAATATAATTGCAACTAGTGTTAATGGCAAAATAATGGACAGGCCAATTGCTTGATTAACTGAGTATAGATATTGCTGTGATCCATAGATTATAAGGATGTAACATATTGTTTTGAAATAACATAAAATGTAAAAGGTTTGTAACAAACTATAACATTTAATTAAAAAAACTAATAAAAAACAACATGGCTCAAAGAAAAACCATAAGAAATGAGGGGCATTCTGAAGGAGAGAAGGGGCCGGCACCCACCTTGCTCTATCCACAACCTTTGCGACCGCAACACCCCAGCAAAAAGTGGAGCCAAAGCAATACCAAGGACCTGTGGTTTCCGACAACACTTAGCTAGTACTCATTATTTCCAAACACCAATTTCTCAAGGGCTGCCCCCCCACCCAAGGTTTTCGAAAATACTCATTGCTTCCCCTTCTACTGCTTCCCTGACTACAATGAGTGCAAACTATCAAAGGGATATAGTGACTTTACAGGACCTGTAAAGCAGGTGCTGGGGGTGGGGGCCACAGTATTCTTGCAGACAAAAGCAATCTGGTAAAAGTGCATGTCAGTACCAACTGTTTGCCCCAAAACCACAACACTGATGTTGGTCCAATGCACATACCAAATCGAGTAACAATGTGTTTAGACATCCTTAATGAGTTGTTGTCAGGCCAGCTCAAGGTGATAGAGTAAATGGAGGATGTGATGGACCAGCTTCGGCAAGCACGCCACTTATCCCCTGCTGTTTGTCAACCATAGGTTATCAGAGAGGACCCATGAGCATTTTTATCAACTTCGCAAGAATAGCTGAGACAGCCACGTGGGCAAAATAACATTGGGGCAAATGCATTGCACCGCCACTGACTGGCAAACTAAAAACTGCCTATGAAGTCCTTAAAGTCTGGTCAAATGGAATATGAGGAACGTAAATGGGGTATCCTGAAGAAACTGGACTTGTAACCCATATAGCATAGGTAAGGACTTTTGGATCAACGATTACAAGCCAAAAAATTGCCTAGTATGAAAAAGTCCCCTGCCTAGCTCTTAGGGTGAAGGTCCAGCTGTATCTGGGGTTTGGGTGCTGCCCCTGCTTAGTGATGCAGGGCTTAGGTTGTATGGATGGATCGCCTGGTTCACCCTACAACTTCCCGATCACATGGAAGGGAGAATCTGTGATGCGGTCCCTTTTGGAGATCATTCAACCCCAGAGGTAAGTGTGGAATATGTCGTTCTCCCTTCATCAGGGACACTTTACAATGAGCCTGACGGAAAGAGAGTACAAATAAAAACACAATATTAAGTCCTAGAAAAGCCAGGAAGTTGTTTGAGGAGTGCTGTGGCACTGAGTACAGTAAGACAGATCGAGCGCAAACATGTGTGAGCCTCTGGGCATACGAAACCTGTTACATACCGCAGTTTACTCACAGGCAAGGAGGGCAATGCATGTGTTGTATTGTGAAAAAATGTTGGTCCACCTTTACAAATGCTCTTTTTCGCAGGTGTAGGGGTTGGGCCTGCAGAGTAGAGATTTGCCAATCCAGTGTTAAAGGCAAAACGTAAATGCACCTGAACATTATTGAGCAAGGGCAGTCTGTGGGGTGGGACCAGACCCTTGCATAAGGAGACCAAATTCTTACAACTTTATGTAGAGAATATTAGGAAGCTGGAGTGAGAAAGGATGGCGAAAGGAGACAATGAAGCTGGAGGAGGAGACAGGCTATTGGAAAGGTAGAAGGAAGGAAAGAAGGCAGTTGTGATTCAGGAGGAGGTGGTGATGATTAAGGATGCAGTAACAACAGAGGAAGGGGCATATGAAATTAAGGAGAGGAAGAATAAGGTACAGAAGAAGTGGAAGGATCAGGAGGTGGGGAAAGTCAGAGAGGAGTGGAATGTAACGTGAAGGAGGTGGAAATTTATTTCAGAAGAAGTGACTTAGAGGAGCATATAGAAGATGGTGGATAAACATCAACAGGAAGAGTGAAGATGATAACATCACATGCCTGACAAAGTGTGGAGGTTGTTTGAAGGTATGAACAAATGGTGAGATTGAAGAGGAGCGGTGGGCACCACAACTTTACTGTTTTGTTTGTATCCTTTTTGTGATCAGTCTTTTACATCTGTTCTATATAGCTTTAGCCTGGAGCAGCCAGCCTATGAATGGTCTTATAGCACAAATACCATATACATATATGAACCAACAAAAAATTATAAATAAGGTGATTTCACCTTACTAAGGTTGACGCTCATAGTTATAAGCCCAGAGGGGATATTACATAGTTACTTTGAAAAGTTAAATCTCTGTAAACAAATTCTTTCACTCATTGTATCTGTGGTCCAAAATGTTTTATTCACATTCCTGATTTTTTGTTATATATATAGCATTTGTTGCCGATAAGCCATTGGGCAGTCTTCTTACAGGAATTGTTATGTACATTAGCCAATGCATTTCGGTATAACCTTCTTCAGGGCTGTACATAGATTATTCATACTAGTGCTCAGTATAGGTATCAATTGCTGTAATTTTGCATTCTACACAGATATACAGTTATTCACGAAGTTAGTAGATAAATACAAAGATAAGTAAACAGAAAGCACATACCATCAATGATCGTTTTATCCGATCAATCCCAACATGAATCAAAAAGGAAATATAAAGAAATCGGGTTTTAGTTTTAAATGTTCTTACTGTATTGGTACCTGTATTCCATTCATATTTTAGCAACAATATTGCACTTCTTACTCCGAGTAACCGCTCGTAAAATGAGCCATCCCTGTTGGAAAGTAAAGATACTATGAACCCATGTCTCCCATCTCAAGATCTCTACCATTGTTGCGCTATTCCCTGAAACACTCACCACGTATTCGTCTATCGGATCAGTCAAAGCGAGACTCGAGAACGCACGTTCGCGCAGGCTCCGTGTGCCTTTATGCACCATCATGGAGACGATGCAAGGCGTCGTGGTCCAGCTGGAGGGCTGGAGCACGTACGCCTCGCGCCCCACTCCCGGGCGTTAGCCAGTGGGCGGGGATGTCTCCATAGTGATGGACGCTGCCAAGTACCCTCTGTAGTTTCTGTAATTAATTAGCCCGATCCGCTGCAGGAAGCGTCGGGATTTCTTGCATAATAGGCACGAATGCTCAGATCCATTTCTATGTCACCGTGGCGACAGACGATGATGTAGCATCTAAATTATATTGATCTGTTGCACTGTGTAATAGCGATTATTCAAACTGACTAACGTTTAAAGATATTTACATAATAAACATAATTTGGTGAATGAGTTTAGGATTAATCCGAATCCTCTGTGTCATTATTAACGCTATATAGATTAAACTAGAGGTAAACAGTGCTAAGCACTAAACATATGTATAAAAACGCAGCAATACATATCACTAAGTGCCCATAGACATACAATATGTCATTTTCTTTATCTGGATGAATTGTCCCAAATAACTAATGCGCCTAAACATTAAATCTTCACAACTCGATGCAGATTCAATACAAGCAAGTCACAACAAACTTACTCGTGTGACATTTCTCTTCTCTGCTAAGTAAGTTTCTTTTTTGAATTTTCATAGCAACACACTATTGTAAATTCCAACCTGCTATCCACTTACTTTTATCATCACTCTAAGTAACATATTAGCCACACAAATGAGCACTTTCAGTCCATTTAGCTAACCATGCAAATGATATTGTTCAGCCCTATCTATCGGGAATATATGACAACATAGCAGAGCACACCAATTTGTTCAAATCAAAGTAGCACAACAACTGACCACCCTACTAATTTCTCTTTCTCCTACTAGCAATCAACTGATCTGTATCTCACTGAGTTGGAACAACAAACAAAGTACATTTCTAACAGAATCAGATTAACAAACTAAAATTACAAAAACCGATCAGATAAACTTTCCATACCCTCCTGAGAAACCAATACAAAGCCATTGGAGAAACACATGTCGAGGGAATCAGTCAATTAGGACCTTACTATGAAGCAACATTAAGGATCCTGAAGATTTAAACAACAACAAGGACCCTTCTTGTGGAACCAACACTAAGGGAACTAATTAGCCATTATTGGACCCTGAGACAATCAAGAAAATTAGGCAATAAGGACCTTACTATGGAGCAACACTAAGGACTCTGAATATATTAGCATAAACAAGGACCCCTCTCTTTGTAGGAAACAACATCAAGAGGAACACATAAGGCAAGAAGGACCTTACTATGAAGTAATATTAAGGACCACAAGGAACTAAGCAATTCCAAAGACCTTTACTGTGGAATCAACAACAATTAAATAAACATCAACTCTTATCTACTTTGTGCTTCTGCTTGTTATTCTCAATATAACTCCTCTTTTTTTTAAATCTGTTGGCGCAACCTATAAGGTAATATACCCTCTCCTTTTCATTTATTTCACACATTAGGCAACCTCAATAACAATATTACCCCGTGCAGCCACAGATACACTACCTCAAAACCTTAAAGCTAACAATAGTGAGCTTGCTTTAAAGATTGAGAATAGGTTGCAAACAATTTTCAAAGATTCATATACGATTTCAACAACTATCGAAGTCTTTCGAATGTGCCCAGGGTTTTGCTTGATCTGTTGCAGGACCACTTTACAATTTGTTATCACTCATGACATTTCCCACCTTTCAGCTGGATACCTAGCAGAGAACTTCGAATGTGCATCCACATGGTGCCGGACCACTCTGCCTACGATATGATAACTTGGCTAGTTCAATCACTCATCAGCTGGTTAATTGTATTTGCGCCGCTCGCCACATATGTTTCATACACTGCTCTCTTCAGTTGTGATTATACAATGTTGCTGCTTGCAAACTTGGCTTCAACATGGACCGGTCTGGTTTCAGTCTCCCCAACTCACTGGCTGTGCTGACTTCACTGGCAATGCTTTGTTGTAGGAGCCAAGGACAGTACCACGGCGGAGAACGATTCTCCCCACCTTGACTATTGACACGGCAGAGCCGCGAGTACCTCAGACACACAATGCAGTGTTCTTCAGCCTCGATTCCTGGTCTTACATTTCCTATTCTCAAAGGTTTCTGAAAGTAACAGTATTTCGGTGAAACGGTCAAGGGCGCTTCCCTCCTCTCCGGTTGAGCTGTCTTTCTCCTTGTATTAAACTGCCATCTTGGAACCGCTGCTTCCTCGTGTGCTTTGCCTTGCTCAGAGTGTGCTTTTGTGCTCCGCCTTTTATGCGTGTGGAGAAGTGCGATGGAAGTCAGGTGTGTCTAATGGTCAGTGATTGCCTGACCCTGCATGACTACTGTATTGGGACATGTCAGGTATACGGCTCGGGTGTTGGTCCATTTTCTCCCACATTGACCTGTCCGTGAGAAAGTATTTGTGTTGGGATAGGGGAGGGGGTTGAGTTCCTAAGTATCCTATCTGGTAAAATGGGGTAAAGGTATTACAGGGAAGGGGGTACCGTGTCTCGCCATCCTGTGTCCCAGTTCCACTCCCTGTGGACCCCTCACCCAAGTGATCCTCCCACACTGGTCCGGCCTAAGGAACTGGATCCAAAAGCGATGGCCGTGTCCTGGCCACCTGGATGACAGATCCCCGGGGACTAGCGGGTGAGACACCTTCAGGTGTCTCACATTGGGTATATTGAAAGAACCTTTCCCAGGTATTATAATCCAGTAAAGAAAACATTATTAGGTGCACTCCCCTATGTGCATGCAGACCAATCTAAGATGGTGCTTACAAGTTAGACGTTGTTTGTTCCTTGAATGCCCCGTGCAACAATTTGTCTGCTATCAGTTTTGTGCTTTGCAGAAACAGACAAAGTCGTCTATCTGCAGCCTGCGCTTTAAAGTTGTGCTGGCGAGTCCCTGCGTTAGGAGTGCCTTGCGTGGCCCAAGATTTGTTTATGGACTAACAGACAGAAAAAAGATATTTCCTGATAACTACACCTGAGCTTGAATGAGAATACGGGTGACATTATCAACCTGGAGGTCAGGATCGGATGGGGGCATTTGGAGGGCCAGGTCCAGATGGAGGCATTTAGAAGCTGACATGTCTCGTTGTTTGTGTGCTGGGACATGGGATATTTTGAAATTCCTGGTGATGGGCATTTCAATTTCAGGAAGGCGAGATTTCTGAAGAGAGAAAAAGATCTGACAACTGCAGGGAAGAAGTGAGTGACAGACCTTCGGAGTTCGGGATGGTTGTAGCCTTGGATTGTGCTGCCACGCTAACAGTCCTAAGGAGAATATAACCAAATGGCCACATTGATTGTTGTTGCAGAAAGTTAGCGATAAAGCGGTTCTGTGTTGACTTCCATGAGAGGGTGTGTTGAGCGCTTATGATAATTAATGCTCATGGCACTGTTTTGGAGAAAAAAACACGTTGAAAGTAGTCTGTGCAGCTGCGCCACACTGCAGCTTTCTGACAGATAATTTGCTGCTAAGTAACTAGACCACAGATTTCAGAGGGTGGCATGCGGGAAACAGTCGAGTGTTTGGCAAACATCAAAAAAGTCTTTTGAGAGCCAAAAGGGGCCATCATGAGGGTGGGCACATGCATTCACAGTGTGTGAACATTCTCCTGCTCTCGCGGCCCCCAGGAGCAGCTAGGCTCCCAGTTTTCAAGAACACGATTCCCATTAGGACCGTGCGCTGTTCCCCATAACTGAGATGCCAAAGTTTTGCAAGCTCAAGGTGGGGCTCCATGCGCTTATGAAGCATGACTGGATTTAAGGGCAGATGTTGCAGCCTCTTCTTTCCCCCACCACATCCAATAGTAAACTCAGGACCAAAGGTCGGCTCTAGCTGAGAGACACGAATCCCACACCACAATGGGGTTGGCTTCTTCCAGGATCATGGTGGATGATTGAAAAAGCTCTGATTTACAAGCCCCTCCCTGACTATGTAACTGTACAGGAGCCGAGGATCACAGGCTGCTAAGGGGAGTCACAAGGACCTAGGCTTCTAGGAAGAATGTGTTTCTGCAGAGGCTTGGACCTGGCACCCTATCGTCTGCCACAGCAGCCTGACAACTGAATGAATTCTGGGGAAAGCTGGAGCAAGGGGGGAAGGAGCGACGTTCTGTCGAGAATTGGGGAAACACCCACTCATTGGGCTCTGCTCACCTTGAACGCATTCAAGTGTGATGTGAATGGTTGAGAGGGGTTGCAAACTCGACCAGGACCCTGCTCTGGTGCAACACTGTTTAAGAAAATAAGCACTGGACACAGAGTCTCAGAAGTGAGAGAGCCATGTAGTGACCCACTCAAACTCTTTCTTGGAAAGGGCTTTGTGGAAGCTTCATTCACAAACGGTCCTGGGGGGGGGTCATTGAATTACGTGCTTTGCACATAGAGCTCTGACAATCGTAGATGCATTGAGCCCCGCTCTTGAGGGAAGTGCAGACCCCTCCCCACACCTCAACCCATTAAAAAAGATTGAAGAAGAGTCATGTATCAAAGCCTAGGACATTAAGGTGTCATGTTCAGCTCTGGGTTGTGGGGGACAACATGTGATTGCTTGTCAGATAACGTAAAGATAAATGCACACAGAGACAGATGGCCTTGGCTCACACCCGCACAATAGGTTTCTTCTATCTTAGTGGTAGCTGACTAAATGATACATTTATAACCAGGGAAATGTTTTGATACTAAATCCTGGTCAATGATTTAATTTTTCAGGCTTTGCTCGTGCAGCATGTTGCTCCTGGGTAAACAGACAGCCCACACCTCCCAAGGGCAGTGCTTTTTTGGCTTCTTTAACACATCAATTCCACAGATAACAAGTACTTCTGTGTCCATTGAGCTATAGATGTTTCATACTCTAGCTGCAGCCTGCGTTTCAGATTTCCCTTACCCAGTTACAAGTACTGCATGATGCATGTTTTACATATAGGCCCCACGTCGAATCTGAAAAATGACATTCCACAAATGTGTGATCATGGAAAAATCACACCTCCCTCTGTGCCTCGGTTTGTTATATCTGGCTGAAATGAGCGCACTTAGAAACACTGTGTTAGATGCATCTGATGGTCGTGTACCATCACTTCCTGTGATGTCACTAGGGGGTGTTGTCAAATGACATCACTTCCTGTGATGTCATCAGAGGTCAAGGGTCGTATGCTTTCACTTCCACTACCCCTGGCATTTTGGCGAAATGACATCCCTGGTGCTGGCCCCCCAACGGGGGCCCAAAGGATCTCCAGGGGGGCACATACTCTTTAAAAAGGGATTTAAATTACTGTTTCTAATATAAAAAAGGATTAAAGGACTGCTTTTAATAGGAAATATAAGCAGTAGAAAATCTGATTATATTTTGTTTATGTTTATGTTTAATCATTTGTATAGCGCGCCACGGTACCCGAAGGCTTAGGGGCGCTCACAGAACAATTATAAAGAAACAATAAGAAATTGACGCAAGACAGAAAATGCAAATCCAAGTATGCGACAATACATTGAAAAAGTAAGCTACACTTAAGCCAAAGTAAAAAAACATAACAGTGACATGAGCATAGCTCAGAAACCTCAGAGAATTAAATTACAACTAGAGGATCCTCTGGGCAGGTATCGACAATGTCTTAAGAATGCAGGTAATGTGCTAGTGCCGCAGCCCACTTAGACACAGTCATTACTGGGTAGCGTACACCAGTCTTTGAGGTCAATCCTGCAGACAATCTTCAGGTCCGAAAGTCTGACCACCCCCGGACAAGTTCTTTGTCTAAGCCAGGCTAGGACCTTATACCGCAAGGCTTCTTTGGATTCTTTACCATTGACCTTAGCAATATTTGTGATGACAATGTTTCTCTGGTCCCACACAGTCATGAGTATTCATGTCCTCAATTTTGGGCATCAAGCGTTTTGTTGTGCACATGTTCAGAGGGGATCCTGGTTTAGGAATAATACTCATCGATATAGGATAGTTGATCTTGCCTTGGACGGATTCTGAGCCAGTTCTGGGGTGGACACTCTTTAAAGAGCCTGGGGACCCATGGAAGTTCCTTGGGCCCCTTAGGGGGGGCCAACCCATAGGTGTGGGGCATAGAAACAATACTTTTACTCAAGGGGGACCCGGTATGAAAACATTTGAATACTACTGTTGTAAGGCCTCGTGTCAGGACTCCCCTGCAGGCATCCCGCTTGGCAAGTACGAGCTATCTAACCCGCGACTGGCATCTGCTTTGGCACTTCACACAATGGGTTTCTCACGGGACCAGAATCCCCATTAACCTATGTGTACACTTACGGAGCATGATAAGGTCATCACGCTCCAACATTGCATGCCCAGTATGCAACACAGGCAGACTTTCTCATGGCGCACAGACGCCAAAAAAGGATAGCAGATTTTTGGACCGGTGCTTCTCAACATACTTCATTTCTGGCGTGAGTAGCTACCTTTGGATTTCTGCATCTTTGCATTTTGGTACTTGATCCATTTCTTCCCTGCTCTGGACTGCTCTTGGATTTTCCTTGTTGGTTTTTGTTAGCCTGGTAACTTTTGGATCTGCTGGTATTTGACCATGCCTGTTCTTAAATTGCTATTGGATCTACCTCTTTGGTCTCTGGTTGCTGGTGAACTTGGATCCTGCCTGTTTCCTGGATTGCTTTGGGTTTTTTCTGCTGGATTTAGTCGCCTATTGGATTTGGAATTTTGCTTTTTTTGGACTGCGTCTGTCTCCTGGTTTGCTGCTGCATTGTGATTTTGGACCCTGCATAATGGAACTCTGTTTTATGGTTTTGTCCCCTTTGGGATCATATCCTTACCCTTAGTTTTCATCATCATTCCGCCAGGCACAAGTCCTTATGTTTGTGTATTTTTTCTTGCGTCCATGTGGTAACTCCTCGTTGGCTGGTTTCCTGGACTATGGACTGTGTATGCTGGCGGGAGGAGTGATTCCCCTATAAGTTTGTCAGAGTTTTTTATTCAGCACCCAGGTATAAGTAGGGAAATTGGGGGACCGGAAGGGGGGCTTCACTGATGTTGGTCCCAGGTATCTGATTGTCTTGTTCTTTCCTTCCCACCGCTTTATTTATCATGTTTTGTATTTATTTATTTATTAGTATGGCACTCAAAACCTGCAGGCATCAGGGCACACAATGACACAAACTATAAGAAACATGAAGAACGGGACATGAAAAATCAAGGGGCTAGAAAGGCCAGTCAGAAAGGGATCAGTTGAAGCGGTGGGTTTTTAACAGTCGTCGAAACACTCTTGTATTTCCTTCTTGTCTTAGGATCAGGGGAAGCAAGTTTCATATCTTTTCTGAGCAGGCATAGAAAGACCTGCCCAGATCATTGGCACGTTTAAAGCTTGGGCAGTTAACTTGTGCCAGTTTTGATGACCGAAGAGTACGTGTTGGCTCTTATAGGGTTATCAAACTTTTCAGGTAATCAGGGGTTTTCCCATAGCAACATCTATGGACAAGATTGGCTGCTTTGAGTTGTGTACGGGCTACAACAGGGAGCCAATGCAGCGCGTGTTTACTGGTGCGGACATGTTCTCTTCTAGATATCGCTTTCACAATGCCGATGGCATCATTCTGTATGATTTGAAGTTTATTCAAGCATTTCTTATTTGCACCAATCAGGAGGGCGTTGCAATAATCAAGCCTCGATAGTATGATAGCACGTGCAATAGACACGCCTTTGTCTTTTGATAGGAAAGTACGAATGCTTTTTAGCAAACGCAGATAGTAGGTACAGTTTTTGGTGACCTGGTTGACATGGGCTTCGGTACTCAGACAGGATTCAATGTAAGTACCCAATGCTTTAACCTTACCTAGTACCTGGATATTACAGTTCTGGATTAAGAAAGACTGGTACTCCAGCTTCAATTTGGCTCTGGCCTGGGAAGACCCGAAAATCAGTAGCTCAGTTTTTCCTCCATTTAAGCACATCCAATTATTAGTCACCCATGATTCTATCATACTGTAGGTGTTCTCAAGGTTTGCTGCATCAAGGTCATAATCTCCAGAGATCTCAGGACTAGCTGGGTGTCATCGGCATAGTTGGTGAAAAAGATCCCCATCTTCTCTAGGAAGCTACAAAGGGGTCTGGTGTAAAGCTTGAAGAGGACTGAGGACATGCAGGCCCCCTGGGGTACACCACATTCAGTGGGGGCTGAGGCAGAGGAAGCCTCCCCCAGAAGACTCTAGACATCCTGCATGTCATGAATGACTGGATATCCTCTGTTGTCTCTTGTGTACAGTGACCTACGCCTGGAGGAGGCGCTCATGGTCCAGGAGGTTGAATGCTGCTGGCATATCTAATAGGACCAGAAGTCCAGTCTTTCCCTTATCTAATATTTCCAGCATATGAGTCTGCAGATCAATAAGGGCCGTTTCAGTACTATGGAAAGGTCTAAACCCAGACTGCCTCTGGTGTAGAATACGGTTTATAGTCAAAATATCGAAAAAATAATGCCGAAATACAAAAATGTCGAAAAGAAAATGTTGAAAACAAATAAATCGAAAACATATACATATAATAGAAAGTCATTTTTTCGAAAAATAAATGTCGAAAAAAAAGTCGACCAACAATGGCAATATACAAATGTAAAGTATCATCAATAGTACCATTTAAATGGGGGGGGGTACCCGCCCAATCCCCCTCACCCCTCACCCAGTCACCCCCCCTCGTACGCAACACATACGAAAACCCCACGGAATGAAGAATAGAAAGGGTCAAGCAAATAGGTGACAACCACGAGTAAAGAACCTTGCCTGAATACCTATTTATTATTTAATATTTATTGTTACAATTAAACTTAAAAAGAGTTTTTTAAAAGAAATAATTCTAAGAACATTATACATTTTGTAATACTATGTTGCAATGTTTCAATATTAAATTACATATGCTTAATAAAATAAATATAAATACTTACCTTACCTTGTATATCCTTAATGTTCTTATTGCATGTATATTGCATGTATTATTATTTTTCGAAAAAAAGTAGAAAAAAATTCGACATTTTGTATTTTTCGACATTTTTCTTTTTTGAATAAATATTTTCGACATTATGACTTTCAAAAATATTGCATTCGAAAAAATGACTGCATACCGTAGAATACTGATGCTTTCCACAAAGGCTTGGAGTTGAGATGTTGCCACTTTATCCAAGATTTTTAAGAGGAAATTACAATTTGAAATAGGGCTTACGTTATTTATATAATTTGGTCAATTTCTTGACCAGGGGGTGACCGTGACAATCTTAATGGACTCAGGGACCTTGTTGTCACAGAACGAGTTGACAAGCCTACCAAGGAAAGAGGCAAAGACTTCTTTATTTTCCAAAATCATTTTGGGCGGTATAGTATTACCTGGGCAGGATGAGCAGTGCATTGAAGCTAAGGTGTTCACCATGTCTGAGGTGTCGATAGGCAGAAATTAAAATTTCAACTGGTTTGTTATTATTGGGGCATAGGGCCTTGGGAGTGTGTTAGGGCTGCTGTCAGTCAGATGTTTTATTATCTTTTCCCGGGCCTTGGACACCTTTGCTTCAAAAGCCACTTGTGCTTTTGTAAAGTCCTGATTCGTTGGCACAAATGAGACTGACTGGGCTTTGGGCTTTTCCAAGAGCTTTAGAATCTTAAACAGTTTTTTGAGTTGTTGTTCGCCTCATCAATCTGTTTACTGTAGTCATTCTTTTTGGTTTCTATTATAGAGGATTTGTAGAGATTTTCTAATTTTTCCAACTAGTTTTATTGTCATCAGTGCAGTTTTATAGCCACGCGTTTCCGCTTTCCTTATATCTTTTTGCAGGTGCCTGAGATGTTGGGTGAACCATTTTTGATGCCCAGCATTATCCCAAATTGATTTTTTCCTGAGGTTCCTGAGCAAAGCCAGTCTGTCCAACATATAACCCAAAGTGGTAATGTAGGTGTTAATCGGCATTTCTGGTGAGTCCATTCTAGATGTAATGGACATAATGTCACCAATGCATTCCTGAAGGTCCGTGCCCTGCACCTTTTTAAAATTACTGCTTGCAACTTTTTTTTAAGGATTTTTGACTTTCATGGGAGGGGCTTGCAGCTGGATGTGTCTATCACATAATGGTCTGACCATATGCATGGTGTGATGTTATTAATACCCACAACTAAGCTTCTTGCAACAATCCGATCTAGTATGTTACCTTTTGCATTAGTAGGTCCACTATTGAAAACAAGGTCATCAGTGTTTTTGAGAACTAGTTCTAAGGCGAGGGCCTCCTTGTCGGTGGCATTGCTATGCCAACGGTTTAGATCACCTAAGAAGAGTGTGGCACTGTTGGGCCCATTGAGTCCGCCTAAGAGCTGGATGATTTCCTCATTAAAGGTGGGCATCTCAGAGGGAGGGGTGATATATCGAGATAGAAATTAACACAACTCCAGTGTGTTGGAGTCATCTTCACATGAAGTAATTCACAATTCTGACATTGGCTGGGGATTTTAAAAAATGTAAGAGTTTTTTGCAATAATTACTACACCTCCCCCATGTCCTTGGTCTCGGTTTTGACAGAAGATGGTGTACAATTTCAGAGTAACCACAGCGCTCATTGGGCCACTGTCCTCAGTGATCCAGATCTCGGTCAGGCAAAGTACATCTAGGTCCATGTTAAGGATACAGTCATGGATATCTAGGGCATGTTTATTAAGAGATCTTGGCCCTCACTCCAAGTATGGTGGCCCAGAAATAAGGGTGCCGGTAGCAACGTATTGGCACCCTTTCCAGACAGCCATACTGCAACAATGCCAGTAGGGGCCACGGATTCCCCGGCTGGCCGAACCTGCCTGGAGTTGAGGCCCTTACCGGCATGGTTGTCATGGAAGCACCGGCACTGTTGCAAACAGTGCCGGTGCTTCCATGTCACAATTTCCATGGAGCCTGATTAACCTTTACCGCCACCGCTTGTGATATCCCGGTGCTAACGGGAAATCAGGCAGCGGTAAGGGCGTTACGGGGTTGGCGGCATCCCGCCGGTCGCACCGGCGGGTTACAGCCAACCTCGTAATGATGACCCTTGCGTTTAGGAGATATGATATATGATATGACATTTATAACGTGCCTGTACACCAGTGTTTCTAAGCGTGATAAGACAGGGAGGGGGGAAACAAAGGGAGGACAAAAAACAATCAAACTAGGCCTTGTGTCATTCAGATCACGCAAGTGCAGGGAAGATGGAGGGGAGAAGTGCCAGGGGATGGTGGGGAAGGGAGAAGTGCCGGTAACTCAATAAGTGCAGCGAGATGGTGGCTCATATTTTCAGTGAGAAGGGACTATAGGGTTGCAGATCCATACCCTTAAGTGCTGGGGGAGTCTGGAGGCAGTTCAAGGGCAAATGGACATGCAGGAACCTGGGCCTGAGTTCAGAGGGTAGCCAGGTGACCAGTGCATGGAGCAGACAAGGACATCCGAAGGGCAGGGGAAGAGAGTAAGCAGAAGCGAAAAGGAAGGTCTTGAGTTGCTTCTGGAACCGGGGGTGGTTCTGCTTAAGTTCGAGAGAGGCAGGCAGGGTGTTCCAGAGGGAGGCCCCAGCCAAGGAGAGAGATCTTTCCCCTACTCTCTACTTGGAGAAACACCTGACCCTCAGAGATTTGGAGGTGTATGAGCGGAGAGCTCCAGAAGGAAGATGCTTAGGAAGAGAAAGTTGGAGGTAGTGCAGTCTCAGGCCCCAGAAAGCCTTTTGGATGATGCAAAGGGTTTTGAACTTGATCCTTGCAACCACAGGGAGCCACTAAAGAGATTTCAGAGCTGGAGAGATACGATCCCTGGGTTTGGGGCCAGGGACAATTCTCGCAGTCCTGTTTTGGATAAGTTGTAAAGGTCGAAGAGTAGAGACAGGCAGATTTAGAAAGAGGCTGTTGTAGAAGTCCAGCCTAGAGAGGACCAGGGCTCTGGAGACAGTGAGCTTCTGGGAGAAAGTGAAAAAAGGAAGAATACCTCTCCAGCTGATAGTTTGACTTCTTAGAGATGTCGGAGATATGAGGAGAGAAGGAGAGGGTGGAGTCAAAGATGACACCAAGGTTCTTAGCCTCACAGGAAGGAGCAGAAAGAGGGCCCAGAATGGGCGGCCAGAAGGAGAGAGAGAGAGAGAGAGAGAGAGAAAGAGAGAGAGAGAGAGAGAGAGAGAGAGAAAGAGAGAGAGAGAGAGAGAGAGAGAGAGAGAGAGAGGAAAGGAGGGAGCAAGTGCCCCGATGAGGAGGATCTCAATCTTACTGGCATTAAGGCAGAGATCATTGGTGGCACACCATTCCTGAATTGCAGCCAGACAGTCTGGTATGAGAGAAGGAGCAGAGGTGGCAGAGGGGAGCCTGAAAGAGAGCTGGGTGTCATCCACATAAGAGTGAAAATTGGAGCAGAAGGCAGCGATGCGGTGGGCAAGATGTGCCAGGTAGTGGTTGAAAAGCCAGAGAGAAAGGTTAGACCCCTGGGGAACACCACAAGTAGAGAGAGAGATTGAAGAGAGTAAAGACCCCAGTTGGACCTGGCAGGGTCAGTCGGTGAAAAAGGAGGTCGACTAGACCAGGGCCTGATCAGTGATACCCAGGTTGTCACGGAGGCATGTCAAAAGCAGAGGATAGATCGAGGAGAATGAGGACAGAAGGAAGGTTAGAGTCAAGATTAGAGAGCAGGTCTTCACTGGTGTTCAAGAGAGCAGTTTCTGTGCTTCTAGCAGCTCAAAAAGCCAGACTGGTGGTCGTGGAGACAATCAACAGATTCAGTATGCAGATTAAGCTGGGAGATGGCCAGCTTTTCTAGGTGTTTGCCCGGGAAAGGAGGTAAGGGGATCGGTCCATAGTTGGCCAGAGAGGAATGATCAGCAGAGGGCTTCGTTAGAAGGGGGTGCACAAGGGAGTGCCTAAGGGGGAGTGGAAGGTTCCAGTGGAAAAGGAGTGATTGCAGAAATCAGCCAAGGCTAGAGCAAGGGCATCGATATTGTCCTTGATGGTTCTGGATGAGCAGGGGAGAACCTGCTTTGATGAGACTTTCATAGATCCAACTTGTCTAGAAACATCAGCAGGGGTGAACAAGGCAATGGAGGAGAAAGGAGGAGGAGAAACGGATGCAGGCAGACCAGGAGTTGTGGAGGAGGAGGAGGAGGTAGAGGAAGAGAGGGTGGACAGGATGTCCTGCGTTTTAGTGGTGAAATGAGAAGCCAAGGCCGTGCAGAGGGCCTGGGAGGCTACAGGAGAGGTAGAGACTGCAACAGGATTGGCCAGCTCCTTGCAGATTTTGAAACGTTCGGCTGAGTTGTTAGATGCTTCACAGACACAGGCTTGGATGTAGGCTCTCTTCTTGGAGAGGACAGAGAGGCTGTACTGCCTTTGGAGCAGGCGGCAGGCCAGTTTGTCAGAGGGTGTGCCCGATGCCCTCGACTTTCTCTCAGCCGCCCTACACTTGCGTTTAAGGGTGGCTAGGTCGGAGTCGTACCAAGAGTTGCACTTGGATGTGGGCTTCAAATCGATCATCATGACAGGGGCAAGGACGCCCATAGTTTTAGAGATAGAGAGATGAAGGTTAGAGAGGACTGTGTCAGGGTGTGAGTCAGCCAAAGTTGCAGAAGGAAGTGAGAAAGTGGCGGCAAAAGCCTCAACTGACACCCGCTTCATGGGACGGATGACCGGGAAGCTAGGTGGCCATGCTGGAGTCGGCTTGACCTGAGGAGTAGAGAGAAAGAGGTGGGAGGAGAGGAGAAAGTAGTCACTCCAAGAGAGAGCAGTGGTGAGAGGGTTAGAGGGGGAGGCATGAGGAGATCAGAACATCCAGGGTGTGCCAGGGAGTGCCCTGCAGAGTGAGTCGGGTCAGAGGGAAGAATAGAGAGTCGGTGAGGTTTGCGAAAGAGTCCTGAACAAGAGCTAGTAGCATCCAGGGGGATGTTGAGGTCTCTGAGGAGGAGAAGTTGAGAGGTAGAGGCAAGGAGGGAGGTGGAGATGTCAGCCCACTCAGAGAGGAAGAGGGCAACCTGACCAGGTGGCCTGTAGATAGTGGTCACAGCGAGACAGAGGCCAGGAGAGATAGAGAGCCTGCAGACAAGGCATTCAAAGGAGTTGTAGTCCTGTGTTGGAATGACAGAAGCAGGGATCCACTCTGCGAAAATCAAGGCTACACCCCCGCCGGGACGGTTAGTTCTGGGTTCGGAGAGGATCTTGTAGCCATCGGGAAGGCGAGTGTCAAAACTCATGACAGAGCTGGCCGTGAACCAAGTCTCGTGAGAGCAAATTTGACTGAGCTGGCCGTGAACCAAGTCTCGGTGAAAGCTAATTTGAGCATGCCTGTTATTTTATACTTGGTGGAGCTTTCCATGTTAGATTTATTTATGGGACCTGGAGTGGTTCAGGTTATCTCCCTCCCGCTTTTTCCCCTGAGCCCCCAGCCATCGTGTATTGCTTTTCCTCTATAAAGGCTGTGCTTTCAGGAGAAAAATCACCCTATATTAGGAAACCTTCCGTTTCTGACCATCCGAAAGTCAGAGACGGTTGGTTTGTGACACCTGGGAATCGTGCAGGCTCCCTAGCCCATCACCAGCCTTAAGGTCATTAGCCCTGTGATGAACCAAAGGGGACCCCGGGATATGGCAAGATAGGACCCTATATTTGTATTTGTATTTTATTGAATTTATAAAACGCTTTAATACAAAGTGCTTTACAAGAGGAACAAGAAAATATACAACAAGCATTAAATGGCAAGTGAATCACAACCAGAAAAAAGTACAAGGAACAATTTACATTATTGCTGAGGTAAGGAGAGAGTAGAGAGGGACCGAGGTGTGAGAGGGAGTGGGAGGTATGAGTAGAGATAGAAGCAGAAGCAAGAGAGGAGGCGAGAAGGTGAGAGGGAGAAGAATGGAAAAAATAAGACTAGAAAACAGCGGGGAGTAGGGTAGGAGGGAGTAGAGAGGAAGAAGATGGTGAGGAAGTACAGAAGTAAGAGAGGGAGTAAGAGTGATGGATGAGGTAGTGGTATAAATAGGAGAGGAAGCAAAAGGTGTTAGGGAGGGGAATGTAAGAGATACGATTTTAGAGAGGAGCGGAAGAAAGGGTAGGAAGGAGAAGAGCGGATGGGAAGGGGGAGGCGGTTCCAGTGGAAAGGAGCGAGTAGTTGGAAGGAGCAGAAGCGGGAAGGGGCACAGGGTGATGGAGGAGGAGAGAGGAGGAAAAGATCAGCAGAGTGGAGAGGAAGAGAAGGGGTATAGAAAGTGAGAAGGGAGGATAGGTAGGGGGGAGCAAGACCATAGAGGGAACTATAGAGAGAAGACTATATGTCACAGGAACCCCAGAATAATGCACAGGAAGGATCAGTATGGAGGCATCTGAGCCACTGAACAAGGAACTCGGTGGACTCAGGCTACCTCTCCCTCTTAACACTTACATGTGTATTACACAACATATTTAACAGATTTAAAAAATTCAACATAGGGTAAGGGGGTAGGTGGCAGTGGTGCAAATGAGGCTAAAATTATCAGAAGGTTGACCTCCAGGCAAATGGGAACCATACATGTAGTCCCTGAAAAAGCAAACCAAGACTTGTTCCATAATAGGTCCTCCACTTGCCCCATAGCTAATACAATAAGACAACAACCAACTCAGATAGCCTGCCACTTAAGTTTATGTGACTATCTTCACTTGCGCCACTGGAGAAAACCCTGCTCCCTTATCTCTTCTAAATCTTGTTCTGATGTTAATCTTAAATCCTCTCTCCACTCCCACTCTGTAAGCTGTTCCTGGCCCTCCAGTCCTGCATTTCTCCCCGACTTTGCTATGTTTCAAACCTCCCTTTCCGATGATGCCTCCTACTCCCCTGAAGTCACATAAATAAGAGATACCATTTTATCTCTCCTTCTCCATCCTTCTCTGTACCACCTTCTACCTCCACCCTATATTCCCTGTTTCACATCTCCCCTACCTGCCCTCATCAACTGGCACTCATCCCCTGCTCAGACAATCCCTCCAGCACTCTTGTTTCGAATACCCCAAGCATCTTTTACCTCTACACCCTTTTCAACCTATCTCGCTATCTGCTGGCATCGTCTCAGCCCGCTACATGGTGGCCATTGTCATACTTTGATGATTCAAGGGATCTCGTCACTTCTCCCCAGAGGGGAGCCCTTCCCTTTGATGCTGTAGAGGTAAGGCTGCTACCTAATAATCCCTGAAGGAGTGGTAAAAGGTGGGAGGACCTTCTGGGGATAGGGACTCCCTTTCCGTTCATGAACCCCCCCCTCTTCCCCATGAGACTTCAAGACCTCCTTAAACTATTATCAACCCATATAAAAGCACTACTGTTATGTATTGTAATTCTCTAACCTATATTTACTCAGAGGTTGAGCACAGAAAAATTTATAAAAGTCCAGGGCATTAACAATTCTTTCCTGAAGCTACTGAGACGAGGAAAATCACTCAAAGAAGCATATCGAGTGTTTACCCACTAAGTACTGAGATGAGGAGGCCGCTAGGAAGGATAAAGAAGGGCCAAGCGAAACAGGAGAAGGACTGTGACCTTATGCTGAGGACGACCCAGCCTATTTGTATAAAAAGAGATGAAGAGACACCTGTGAAGAGAAACACCAGGTGTGAAGCCTGGAGAGTCCGGGAGATTCGAAATGGGAGAGAAGATGGAACGCTGGGAAGCTGATCCGTACTGCTGAGGACACCAGGGGAAAACCGAGGGAGTTTGCTGCAACCCAACTGAGCAAGGGCTTACCAGGAAGATTGAAATTGGAAAATCGTGGCGCGACCTCAGGGAGGTGGACCGGCTGGTCAAAGAATGATGCTGACACCGTAGAGCTGCATATGGCCCGTCGAATTGCTGTGGAATGCGATAGAGCAAGGAAAGCAGTTGCGTAGGCTGCAACAGTGATCTACTGCCCCTGGAAGAACCAGTGATATATCCTGCTTCAAACACAGCTAATGGAGAACATGGGAGACTGGGTAAGGGAGTTGGGCCAGCTAAGAGCAGCATCTAAAGCAAACTCCCTCGTCCCAGTAGTCAAGATAAAGCTACGAAAAGGGGAGAGTGTCCAGGGAGTGTTCTCCCTCGTCTCAGTGACAAATACAGAAATACTATATATTTGTGAAACCTCTGGAGTAATCTCCCTCATCTCTGTGGCTACCGACAGAGAGCCTCAAGTGTGAACACAAATAAGAAGGATCTTCCTTATCTCAGAGGGGCTGGTGAAGGTAAAGCCAGTGTGAGAAGCTACGGGAGTGACCTCCATCCTCAGAGAGACTGTGGTTACACAAACTCAAGTACCAAATACATTGGTACTGATCCCCTTCATCACGGTGGGTGTGATATAAGAAGCAGTGGGATTGGTCTCCCTGGTTTAAGAATCACCCTTAAACTCAGAAGGAAGAAGATCACATCAGGACTGGACTTTCTAGTTCTAGTGGCCCTTGGAATCTTAGTGCTTGTTTGAGAGACATTCAAGTTCAAAAAGGCAACATAAGTAAGTCTCCACAGTGTGGGAGAAACCAGGAAAAGGACGATTTCAGCCAAAAAGGAGTTTGGAAGGATCTATAAGGGTTCTTGAAAAGTATTGTTTGATCTTGAAGAACGTCTACATTGGACTAGGAGAAGGGAGTAATCCTCCTGGCTGTTAAATCAGACACTAAAGCAACAGAATACAGAGTGAAGCCTGGTATTGTTTGATCTTGAGGAATGCCTATGTTGTACCAGGAGAAGTGAGTCATTCTCCTAGCCGTTAAATCAGACACTAAAGCACTAGAATACAGAGTCGAGACTGAAAGGAGGTTTAAGAGCAGAAGAGTGTTGCTTATGTTAAATTACCACCAATTTATTAGAGACTGTCATCGCGGTTGGAACTTGACAAAACAGGTTTAAGGGAGTCATTCTCCTGGCCCTTCATTTGAACTTGAACTATTCTCTAGTTATTTGTCACATGATTGTGGTGCACTATTTCAGTAGGAGGGAGTTATCCTCCGGACCTTCTTCCTTAGTTATTTCTTTTGTTTAATGGTAGGGACAGAAGAGGATTTTTGAGACAGAGGACGGTTATTTTGTTTGGACAGTTATCCTGATGACGAGCACCCAGTCATCTTTACTTTAGATAGGGATTTCTCTTTAGAGCCAGGGAAAGGTAGGTGTTGTTTTGTTATTTAAAATAAAAGTCTATAGCCAAAATGCCATCTTTTTGTCTGCCTCTCTTCTTCTGACCTACCACGTATGGTGTCAGCAGTGGGATCTGGCCCAACTGATAAATGTTGTGAGGATCTATAATTTATGGATAGGTCTTCACACAAAGAATTCCCAGGTAATATCTGCAGTATAAACCTAGCCTGGAAACAATAATGTCCACTTCTCCAACTCCTACACCCCAGACCACATATTTTCCTGACAAGTTAGACCTGACCAGCTGGTTTGAAGAAGCAGTAATGGTGGACCACTTGGAGAGTGGAATAAATATGTCCTCTAATATGAATCCCATTAAAACCCTGTTAGGTCAGTTGGTGGATCATCAGACCCAGGTCGAACAAAGGTTTAAGGAAAGCCTAGCGAGGCTATGGGCTAGTCAGTCATGTCCCCAGTTACCCCCAGGCTATGGGCTAGTCAGACATGTCCCCAGTTACCCCCACGGTGTACAACAACCTTAAAAGGAAGGAAAAGACTTGGGATTTTTTTGTCCTACATTTTGAGGGCTTAGTGCATCAATTTGGGTGGGATGAAGATCTTAAATCCTGCTATTTGGCACCTCTCTCAAAAGGGGAACTACAGACCTGCTATCAGACCCTTAATCCCCAGGATGTCACTCCTTTTGATGGGATCAAGAAGGTCCTATTGGAGAGAGTGGGACAGACTGAAAACCTTTACAGACAAATGTTTTGAAACATCCATTTAGGTTTCAATGAAACACCATTAGAGTTGGGAGCCAAAACAAAAAACATCGTTGTCTAAGTGGCTCGGGAAAAAGACTCCCTGAGAAACTAGAGGTTTTGGCATTGGCACCATTCACAAATGCTTTACCCCCTTATCTGCTGAGACCTATTTTACAACATAAAATCACTTTTGATATAGCCATCCAAATAGCACAATCCGATGCAGAGGCCGCAAAAACAGCTATGATCGCTCTATTAGGCGGCTGAAGGAAAAAAAGAAAATAAAAGTTCCAACAAAAACATAGCCGTGGAGAGGTTGGTTAAAGAAGAAAAGATATACTTGGGGAGAAAAGAAGGTGGAAGAAAATGTGTTTCCCACTGGAGGTTCTGTAGATAGGGAGGAAATTAGTAAAAGCAAGATAGCCCATCCTTTTGTTCCTACTTGTTTCTCCCGTGGGGAAAGAGGAACCCTGCCGCGAGGTTGTCCAAGAAATAAAAAAAGGAGGAGCCAATGGAGGTCGGCTGGATGTCAGCAGACTCCTGGCTGGAGGAAGAGGCGGAACAAGAACAGATGGTTGGGACTATGGGATGCTGTTTCTGCACATACCGTCCCTTTAAAATCCATGAGACCGCCTCCATCAATGGAGTGACATTCCTAGCCATGATTGACTCCTGAAGTAAACAGATGGCAGCCCGGTCTGATCTAGTGTCTCCAAGAGATCTAAAGGTAGGAAAGCTGGTGAAGATAACCTGTGTTCATGCGGATGAGGAGATATACAATAAAATACCCCTCATGTTGAAAGTAAGGGGACAGTCTATAGGGATCAACTCAGCAGTTGTCACAGGGCTCTCTGAGAAATTATCATCGTAACAGATTTTTCAGATTTTACTAATCTACTGGGAAACTCTGACCCTCCTCGGCCTAAATACACCCCACATGACATTTGGAAAAGGGATTCCAACAGTTCTGAATATCCATTGTGGGATTGGGGAGAAAATTGGAAAATTGTATAAACTTGCACCCAAGATATAACCAAACCAACACCACAGGTCTGAGAAGAAAGGGAAGTCAAACCCACGAGGGGAAGGGTATGTGACGATTCATGGCATCTCGTCACTTCTCCCCAGAGTAGAGCCCTTCCCTGTGAGGCTAGGGAGGTGAGGCCACTACCCAATAATCCTCCTAGGGGTGGTAAAAAGTGGGAGGACCTCACAGGGAGAGACTCCCTTTCTGGGGATAGGAACCCCCTTTCCGTTCAGGAACCCCCTTACCTTCTCACCCATGAGACGTCAAGACCTCCTCAATGTATGATCTGCCCATATGAAAGCAATACTCTTATGTATTGTAATTCTCCAACCTAAATTTACTCAGCGGTTGAGCACAGTAAAATTAATAAAAGCCCAGGGCATTTACAAGTCTTTGCTGAAGCTATTGAAATGAGGAAGAGCACCCAAGGGAGCATATCAAGTATTCACCCACTAAGTACTGAGATGAGGAGGCCACTAGGAAGGATGAAGATGGGCCAATGGAAACAGGGAAAGCACTGTGACCTTACGCTGGGGACAGCCCAACCTATTTGTATAAAAAGAGATGAAGGACTACCTGGAACGAGAAGTACCAGGTGTGAAGCCTGGAGAGCCCATGAGATTTTAAATTGCTGGAAAGACAGAATGCTGAGAAAGCTGCTAATTACTAATGAGGATGCCAGAGTTAACCGAGGGAGTCCACTGCAATCCGACCGAACAAGGGCTTACCAGGAAGAATGAAGTTTGTAAATGGTGGCGAGACCTCTGTGAGGTGGACTGGCTGGCTCGAGAATTGCACGACACTGTTGGGCTGCAGAGGCACTCGCGGACAAACTGCGGGACGCGAGAGAGCGAGGAAAGCAGTCACAGAGGCTTGGCACAGTGATCCACTGCCCCTAGAAGAACTGGTGATGTGTCCCACTACAAACACAGGTAATGGGGAACACGGATCACCCAGTAAGGAGGGAGTGGGGCCAGCTAAGAGCAGCATCCAAAGTGAAACACTATACAGAAACACTATACGTTTTGGAAACCATGTGAGTAATCTGCCTTGTCTCTGTGAGTACCAACAGAGACCCTCAAGTATGAACATGAATAAGAAGGATCTCCCTTGTCTCAAGGTAAACCCAGTGTGAGAAGCTACAGGAGTGATATCCCTCCTCAGAGAGACTGCGGTAACAGAAACTCAAGTATCAAATTCATTGGCAGTGGTTCCCCTCATCACTGTGAGTGTGATATAAGAGCAAAAGATATAAGAAGAAGTGGGATTAGTCTCCCTGGTTTAGGAATGACCACTAAGACCCAGAAGGAAAAGGGTGAAGTAAGTAAGTCTCCTCAGTGGGAGAGAAACCAGGAAAGGGAGGAGTTTAAGTTCACCCTAAAAGGAGTTTGGTAGGAAGTATAAGGGCTCTTGAAAAGTATTGTTTGTTCTTGAAGAACGTCTACGTTGTACCAGGAGAAGGGAGTCATTCTCCTGACTGTTAAATCAGACACTAAAGCAACAGAAAAGAGAGTCTAGCCTGAAAGGAGGTTCAAGACGTGTGTTGTTTGTGTTGAATTACAACCGGTTTATTAGAGACTGTCATCACGGTTGGAACTTGATAAACAAGGAGATGGAAGTCATTCTCCTGTCCCTTCATTTGAACTTGAACTATTCTCTAGTTATTTGTCACATGATTGTTGTGCACTATTTCAGTAGAAGGGGGTCATCCTCCTGACCTGTCTTTCTTAGTTATGTCTTTTGTTTAGTGGTAGGGACAGAAGAGGATTTTTGGGACAGAGGATGGTTATTTTGGTTGGACATTCATCCTGACGACCAGCACCCAGTTTTCTTTACTTTTGGTAGGGATTTCCCTTTAGAGCCAGGGAAATCTAGGAGTTGTTTTGTTCTATAAAATAGAAGCCTATTGCCAAAATGCCACCTTTTTGTTCACCTCCCTTCTTCTGTCCTCCCACAATACCCATTCTGAAAAAGCATACTACTGACTCTTTAACAGTCAATCTTTCTATTACCCTTTCTCCATTCTCCATTCTGCCTCACTAGTTTAAAATGCTCAAGTGCTTTGTCTTTAGTTGATTTGGGAACAAACTCATGACCTCTGTGGGCCCGCTTCAATCAGTGTTCCACAGCAGACACTCCACTGAGGCAGCTCTCACTCATGTCTCAAACGTTCTCACTGCCACTCATGCTCTGCCACCTTTGACACTGTGGTTCATCCATTCCTCGGCCAAACTCTTTGCTCCCTTGAATTCAAGGACACAATATTCAAATGGATGGCATCACATGTTCCCTCTGCTCATTCTATATCTCCTGGGACTCTAACACCTCCTCTGCCAGGCCCAACTGCTCATCCCAAAGAAATCCACCTTGGGCCCACTTCTCTTTACTCTTTATCCCTCCTCCCTGAAACTCATCTCATCTTTAGGCTTCTACTACCATCTCTTTGCTGATGATAACTGGTTGATCATCTTCTTTCCCCTGGCATCTCTGAGCACATCACCAACTGTCTCTGTGTCATCTAATATTGAATGGCGCTGTGGTAGGGGACAAAGTCACAAGATCAAGGCAATGCTCTGCTAGGACCCCTCACCTATGAATGGCTTTGTCCTTATAACCATACATCCTTAGAGTGAGGTATTTGGTTGTTGGAGAGTGCTTGCAGTGATTGCGATCCAAGTGTCTGGATCACAAATGTCAGACAGAGCAGGAACGAGAGAATACCTGCACTTGTTTTCCTCAGGTTTTAACCCACAGATGCAATCATGATCTTACTCTGTTCAAGCCACAGAGAGATACAGGCAACAGGCTGGACGGAATGGGTGACTCACACATGGCACCATGATGGAATCAGGTGGCTGCCTTGAGAGGGCTGCTTGATTTTAAAATAATGGATCCCTTATTTGAAGGAGCCACTGACTGACAAAAAGCAATATGGACGTTAGAAGGACCACATGGGCTGGGGAAGGACCACGTGCCACCAGCCAATCTCAGGATGGGTTCACTGTTAGGGCACAGGTGTCACTGATAAGGCGCTCATATTCCAATCCCCATTGGAGTCCAGAGAAAAAGGGGGCAGGAACACGCCCACAGTAGGGGAGTTTGTAGACGAATTGACAGCAACAAAGAGTGTGGAGCAAGCCTTTGGGGAGGAGGTATGGTAAAGGGAAAGGACAGTGAAGGTGAGCAAGACCAGAGAGGAGGAGGAGGAATGAAGGCACAGAGAAAGGGAGGATTTGGAGGAGGGCAAGAACAAAGCAGAAGAAAGGGAGAAATATGCAGGAGGGTCAGAATTTGAGGAAAGATGGAGATTGTAAAGTAGAAGGAACTTGGTGGAGAGCAGTGGAATGAGGAAGGAGGAGGTAATTGAAGATAGGGTCTGGTGGGAAAAAGAGTAGGGGCACTGGAAGCAGAAAGACAGGTCAAGATAGGCCAAGTTCCTCCTCCATCTAAGTTAATTGTTCTAAATATTGTCTGACTGGCTTGTTTCACGATTGTAAATATGCTTCTTTCATTATTGTACCTTGTTGTTATATTGTAATGCGCTTTGGATTAAAGTGCTATATAAACCTAATAAACATGAACATGTCTACAAAGAGACGAGTGGGGCCTGAACTGGGGTGAGACCAGCATACAATGGCTAGTCAAGTGGAAAGCCTAATTAACTTGGGCCCAGAAAATAGTAGGGTAAAATACCCCAAGAGAAGCGGTGAGAAAGGAACAGAAAGGTTAAGATAATCCAAATTGTACGGGAACTGGCAAGCTCAATAAGTAATATAAATAAGACTTGTTTGTGAGAAATAGTGGAGAGGGAAAAATAAAGAAAGCAATAGGCCACACAGAAAATGTAGTCTGGATTCTGGTACGACAACCCAACTCATCAAGGAAAAGAACTATGATTTGACAGAAAATAAGGTAAACCAATGATGGCTTGTTATGGGTCATAGTCCGGAAGGCTCTATATAAATCTAAAACCAGGGAACTCATTGAAAAAACCTGAGTCTGGATGGGTCATTGAACTAAATAAAGTATTTCTTTTACAATGGTTTGTTGATCCCTTGTTCTGTGATTGCTATCTGATGCTAAAGTCATTAAAAACTGAATTAATATTTCTCCCGGGCTCGAGTGCCAACCCTACCTTCATCGTCTATGTCTTTTGATCCTGACCTCCCAATGCTATCACAGAGGGCTTGCAACCTTGGAGTTGTCCTTGGCAGTTAACTCAATCTACATTATTTCATCCCTGCCATTATGGCCAGGATCAACCTTCTAAATATCAAGAACATCTGCCTGCAACCCAGTCACCACTATGCCAAAACTCTCATTTGTAGACTGGTTATCAGTAGACAGGACAGTATCACTGCCATCACCCCGCAACCTTGGTCAGACCACCACCTCCTCTCCTTCACACTTGAAGCGTCCAGCCCAATCGTTAACACCTCCCTGGCCACAGCCATCCCGACTAGAAGCAAGAAAAATATAACTGTTGAAAAACTCATCCCTCTCATTCTACCTACACTGGACCAACTCCCTGCCAACTCCAACCACCACCATCTGGTTGAAAGTTACAACAATAGCATGTGCCTAGCCCTAGATGCCATCGCACCTCTAAATCTGAGAAAACCCAAACCGATAAAACACTTGAATACCTGGTTCACGGCCCACCTAAAAGCCCTCAGATCAGAGAAACGCAAAAAGGAACACATTTGGAGATAAGCTCCCACAGACAGCAACAAGCTGATCCTCAACAAAATTTTTCTACCTATAAAAAAGAAATTCTCCTCGCCAAACAAGAATCTTACAACCTGAGAATACTGCATGCCAAATTCAGCATTAAAGAATTGTTCACCATATTAAAAGAGCTAGAGACACCCATCCCGGCCCCAGACACCTGTGAGAAAGACAACCAATGGTGCACTAGCATCCAAAATGCCCTATCCAATAAAGTTGCAGGCCTCCAAATCAAAATTAACAACAAGAAAGAGACTTTATCCAACTCCAAACCTAACAACACCCCCCCACGCGCCACCCCTCAACACCCTCCCCCAAACCCCTTCACTCGCTTCAGCGTTTCCACGCTAGAAGTGGAAAAAATCATACTCGGACTCAAACCATCTAACTGCCAAGGTGACCTATGCCCACCTCAAATCATCAAAGACGCAGCCAGAGACCTATCATTACCAAACTCATCAACGCCTCCTTCTCTTCAGGTACTATCCCCAACAACCTCAAAGAATCCTGGGTCCTCCCCCTACTAAAAAAACCCACACTTGAACCAACAGTACCCACTAACTTCAGACCCATCACCACCATCCCCTTCCTACTAAGAATCCTCTACAAGACAGCCTACCTACAAATTCAAAAATTCCTTGAACAAAACCACCTCCTAGGAGTCCGGCAATCAGGATTTAGACCCCAACACGGCACAGAAAACGCACTAATTGACCTCAAGGACGAAATTGACACTCTGAGAGATAATGGGAAAACTGCCTTATTGCTCCTCTTAGACCTCTCAGCATCTTTTGATCTTGTTGATCATAAAATCCTATGTAGCCACTTAGACTCGGCTGCCCACTTTTCCCAAGAAGCTATTGGCTGGATCGCATCATTCCTGAGCAACAGATCCATGCGCGTCTTCTCCACCACGGCTCCGCTGACCCCATTCCCATCACATGTGGGGTCCCTCAGGGGTCATGTACCTCCCCCACACTGTACAACATGTTCACTAAGCCCCTGTTTGATGATCTCGACGGTTTGGAGCACCTACACTAACTATGCTGATGATACCCAAATCCTCATCCCGTTGACGGGAGATTACAACACGGATTTGGCCTTGGTGAACAAGGTGTACCTCATCATCCAGGCATGGATGGCCTCCCATAGTCTATGCCTTAATGATGACAAGACCGAACTCATCATCCTGGGATCAGCCACAAACCTAAACAAACTGGACCTCAACTACTCCAGCTTCACCATAGACGGCAACTCTATAAAGTTAGCCAAGGAAGTGAAAACCCTTGGCATCTACCTCGATTCCACCCTCTAATTTCATAAACAGGTCAGCTCCATGGCATCTACCACAGCCTACACATGCAAGCTTATACGCTCGGCCACACCCTTCCTTTCCACCCAAAGTTGCATTACCCTAGCCAGAGCTCTCATACTATCAAAACTGGACTATTGTAACGCCCTCTATGTAGGCGCTAACAAACAGATCACTAATAAAATCCAGATCCTACAGAACAATACTCTCAGAGTAGCACTTAGCCTCCCTAAAAGAGAGCACATCTCGAATACTAGGAGAAATCACAACTGGCTCACTACCTCGGACAAAATCCTGCTTAAGGTAGCCTCCCTTACCCACAAATGTCTTAACAATGCAGCTCCCCGTTATCTTACCGACAGAATAACTAGATACACGCTCAACAGACTCACCAGAAAGAAGCAATGCTAACCTGTTCGCTGTTCCCAGATTCAAGCAAACGAAAATGGGCAGCAATAGCTTCCAAGTGAAAGCAGCTCAACACTGGAACACACTACCACCCTCCGTTAGAGCACCACAAACATACCACCAATTTAGGCGTAACTACATCCAGTGGCTCAAGAACGAAGACCAATAACCGACACCCTGTAACTACTCCAAACTTTTTCAACCTGTAACTCTGTCGTAATTTTTACTCTGTCTCCTTGTAACTGCGCCCTTGTATAATAATGTAAATAATGTACAGCACTGCAACTAAGTTGAGAATATACCTGTAATGCTTGCGCCCTCATACCTTCTGGTCCGGTGCGCCATGTAAATAAATAAACAAACAAACAAGCAAACAAACAAACAAACAAACAAACAAACTGCAGTAGCCTACTTTTGGGTCTCTCTTTCTCTCTGCTCTATCACTCCCTTTAACAGACTTTGCCACATGCACCGTTTACAATCTATATCTTTCCCCAAAATCACTCCCCTTTCATCTTCTACTACTTGTTTTCAAATGTGTTTATAGCGTAGTGCCTCATTAGGCAGCTGATCCATTCCTCCCTACTCACATGCTCAGATTCCCTACCCCATAGCCCACACCAACCTTTCTGTCCCTCATCTATATGTGCTGCCTCCTTCTCCTTTACTTTGCTGGTCCCCCACCACTGTAACTCACTTCCTTCCGACACTGAGGCAGTCCAGTTGATAAAAGTACTGAAGACCAAGTTGATGTTGCTCCTGCTAAAGTGAACTTGCACTCTCCCTATTCAGTCCTGCCCCCAAATATGTGCCTTGTGTAAACCTGATATAAATATGTAATTATTTAACTAATACATTGTTTATTTGGTTATGCCATTTTTTTGTCATTTGTACAGTAACTCTGTTAAGACACTGTCACAAGGTTCCCGGGATCAAGAAGTACACCAAGGCCACAGTTCTAATTAAGTGTGGTCTTTATTTTGGGTAACTGCCACAGGTTGAGCCAAAATAATACATTGGGGAAATAAACATCTTAAAACCTCTGGTCTTTTCCACCCGAGGCTAAACCGCTTCTTGGGTTTGGGCTCTCTTGCCTATTCTCTTATGCTTATCCCCAGGAGGGTCTGAGTCACTGTCCAGGGTTTCCAGCGTTCCCAAACCCTTCTTCACATCCTTCCCATTTTGGGCTTCCAGGGTCCTGAACCTGTATTCTGATTACTGTTCATTGCAGACTTTGGCAGTCCTGAATCATTCTTCTTATTTGCAGGCTTCTGGGGCCCGAACCCCTAATCACAATATCCCTTTTGGCTTTTGTCTCAGATGGCCTCAAGAACACACAAAGGGCCTCATTACAAGTGTGGCGGTCCGGAAACAAGGGTGCCGGTAAGCTCACCAGCACCCTTGTTTCTGGACCGCCACAATACGAGTCTGCCTGCTGGGGCCGCTGCGCCCGACAGGTCTGACCCTGCTGGACACATCGGCCCTGGTAGGCAGAGTCGTCAAGGAAGCGCCGGCACCGTTATCAATGGCTTCCGTCTCCCCACTCAAATAGAGTCCTAAGGGACTCTATGGGAATGGGGACTTACAAAATACGGCACCTCACTTCCTGCACCACCGGGACTTGTGATGTCCCGGTGGCACCGGGAAGTTAGGTGCCAGATTCTGTGTTACGGGGTTGGCGGCAACCTCGTATTGAGGCCCAAAGTCTCAAAGACAGTTCAGTGGTTTTCATTAGAATTTAAAAGGGGGTCGAACTAATGACCATCTTTCTCCCTCGTCTTCCAGTATGCTCCCTCTGCCCTATCCCAGGCCTTCCTAATCCTCAAGATGATGGTCAATAGAGATTGGTAACCCCTACTGTCTAATATCTATGGCAATTGGTGATGGCCTAAAATCAGAAGCCTTACCTATCAGGCTCCCCCGGGGTTCTTCTAGGGATGTCCTAACCTAACACTCCCCAGGTTCTAAGGGACTTGATGGTTTTCTTGTGCCGGTTACAAGCACCCTGGTCCATTTTCTTATTTCCTTGTTCCCTTTCTCTCATTTCCCTGATCTTACTACTCCTCTCTCCTTCATCTCCTGCACTACTCTATAACTCCTTCTCCTTCACTCTTTCGTTCTCTCACCTTCTGTCCCTCTCTCCTGTCCCTCTGATGTACCGCACTGTCAGTCTATCTCCTCCTAGCTCCTCTCCTTTTCACCACTCCTCACTCTTCTACTCAGGGTTATGGTGCCCTACTATCCCTTCCAGGGATATTGTGCCCTTCCCACTCTTCTCTACTAACCTCACTCTTTCTCACCTCTCTCCTACACACAATCCCCTATCTACACCTCTGCACACTAACCATAGCACATTCTCTCTGCCTATCTTTTGCAACTGCGTTTCCCGCTATCTTCCCTCTACCCTCATCACCACTCCTTCTACCAACTTGCACTCTCTCTGCACCCTCCTACCACACATTCTCACTTTTACTCTCTCCCCAATCACCGATTCACTTCTCTCTCTTTCTTTCTCTGCTCACTCACCTTTTACACCCCTCTCCTCACACTACACTACACACAACTGGTACATTTCTTTCCCACAAATATCAAATATGTCACCTGCACTCTGCTCTAACTTTGCCACCAACTCTTCAGCCCCTGCTCTTCTGTCCGTCCTCCGCATGGTCTCTCTGTCCACCTTCACAACTCCTGACCTCAGCCCTGCAACCAAACTCTTCCTTTCACTTGCTTACCTTGTATGCTGTTTGCCTTCTGCTTCTAACCTTTCCCCCCTGCCATTGGTCCCAGTCCTCTCTTGACTTTATGGGCCAATCTGTGTCTGCCTTTCCTCCAGGGGCTGCGTAACACAGGTCAAAGCATTTAAATACCCCTCTAAGTCCCCCTCTTTTCCAGCACAGTTTTTATAACTTTCTTTGATGGCGTTCCTGTTATTATTCTGGCATGCTCTGGGTCTGAAAGTTCGTTTTTCCCCTGCTGCAGTGTGTTGTTTGCCTTTCTGAAGCTCTGGGTGCTGTCTCTGTGTGATGGCTGTGTGATGGCTGTTCAAGTCCATGTAAATTGCCACATTTTGTGTTTCTCTCTCATGCTGCTCTGGAGTTTTCTTCATTGCTCCCGGGTGGTTTCTGGGTGTTGAAGTTCTGTAGGAGAAGAAAGAGAATACTGGCCAGAAACAGTACTGTGAGGCATTGTACGACAGAAGGTGGTACCATCAGTAGCATGCATGCATGCATGACATGTGAGGGGACAGGGACTTGGGCCTCCAAACCCCAACCCCTTCTACCCACTTCTCGGGATACCCTGTTCCCGCCAAATGGGCCATGACCCTGACCCTGTCACACTTGGTTTTTTCCTCCCTCTTTCCAATATCTCATGCTTGCAGAACAAGTGGGCATCTGGCAGAGCCATGTGACCTCCTTACCCTTTTTCATCAACACCTGATCTCTTTTTTCCTTATCCTCCATTCCTTCTTCAACCACCTCCGTTTTCCACGGCCTCCTTTCCAACCTCTGCAGAGCTTTCCGGCACCTGTCTACCCCCACCTTCTGAACATTAACCTCCTGCTGGTTCCTTCCCCTTAACTCCTGATTTTGCTCCACCAAATTACTGTTGTTTTTCCCACCAATCTCCTTTCCTTTTCTGCCAACCCTCTGTTCTTACCCACTAATCTCAATACTGCCACCAATCACTTCCTTGTTCCTCTCCTGTCTCCAACCTCTTCTCCAACTTCCTGTGTACACTCTTGTCTCCAACCTCCTCGATAACACTCTATGTACTCACCAATCTGCTTCAAACTCCTTTCCCCAGCTCTATCTCTGCAATGTGACCCCATTTCTCCAAATACCCACCCTCCACACTGAGATTATGGGATTTTACAGGGCTCTGCTCCCACCCCTTTGCTGGGTACCTTGAGAGGGTCTGCGCCTGTGTCCTCAACTGGTCAGGTGCTGGGTTTGGATGCACTTTACAGGCTCACCTGAGCTTACCATGAGCTTTCGGGGCTGGACAAGGCCTTCACCTGGCCTGTCCACCAGCTCGGAATCCACTTTCCCGTTTTTGTTTCTGCAGAGCACTGTCTTAGTAAAGAAACTGCTTCCTTGCTTCCTGACTGTGCATATCTGATACCTGAAAACCCTTCCACAGGAAAGTGACTGGCTATGCCAATTGCATGCATTATTTATGGCCCTTCTGGCCAAAGTGACAATCATACTACCCCAAAAATGTTCTAATAGGTGGCAAAAAAAAATTGCAGGACGGTGGAAAGAACCTGAGTAAGATCTCAAATAAAAAGAGGGGTGGGTGTGGACAAGGTGTTGGGGCACGCATTCTTAGTGGAAATGTATTTATTTATAGGAATCACAGGAAAGCAATGCATTTTTGGCACAAAACCGCTTATAAAATGTAATATTAATAAAAAGTGGAGGACCTGCATCCTTGACAATGGGGTGAGAGAATGTGACTTGAAGACCAGATGTTGCAGGGGAAGGTGGAAACATAAACCAGGGACGAGAACATAGGAACAAGATGGTGGAGGAAGTGGTAAATTAAGGATAGAGGGTTGATGGAAAAGTGGTGTATGGTTGTCTGTGAGCGTAGGGAGAGAGTGAAACAGGATAATGGAGTAATGTAAAGAACTAGGAAACAGGTTCTTTCGAAAGAAGGAGGGCTTTGTGGTTGGATTTAAATAGTGGTATAGTTGGAGTAGTACAGCGAGGGAGAGGAAGAGTATTTCAGAGTAGGGTAGCGAGTAGAAGGAGCATGTGGAAACGAGAGAGAGCGCAGGGGGCTCTAGCAGTGGCAAGGAAGTGAGCCGAGAATGATCAGAACGAGCAAGAGGAAGATGAGTGAATGAGATGAGCATGTAGGTAGGGTACCACAAGTCCAAGGATAGTTTTGAAGATGACGTGAAGAAGTTTATACTTAGCTCTTTGTTTCATACCTAGATAGCCAATCTGGCAACGGGCAGAGGATGTAGAGGTAAAGCGAGAAATGTTGAAAGGTGTGTGGACTGTGAAGTTGAGGACTTTGTGGAGAGGTGAAAAGGCATAGTTGGGTAGGCCAAAAAGGATACTGCCACAGTAGTCAGATCTAGAAATGACTAAGGAAGAGATTAGCTGTTTAGCAGCATTGAAAGGAAGACTATGAAGGATTTTTCTGATAATGAGGAGGGTGAGTCTGGCTGCAGTGGCGGATTTGGAGATGAAAAGTGAGCAGTTGTGAGATAGGTCGAAGCTGACACCAAGGTTACGAGTGAAAGCAAAGTAAGGAAGGTAGCCAGGAGAGAAGAATAGGGGAATAAATTAAGGCACGCAAAGGTTGTTCATATTGTAGTTTCAGGGAGTATGGGGGGGTGGAAAATTGGGGATAGTTCTCAGCGGCATATGGTAAAGCTGTCAAGGAGTTCCCCCCTTCTCACCTGGGTCTGTTGTTTTCCGGTGTCTTCGATCGCTGCCTTCTTGCGAACGGACCTGTTCTTGAACAGTGCTGCTCGAGTCTCGTCTGGTTCCAGGTTGCGTTTAGTTCCGGGAACGCAGAGTCCAGGAATCCGGGAGTCTGGGAAATGCTAGTAAGGCTCGGAATCAGGAAGGGGGAACGGTTCAGGAGTGGGTAATAGCACTAGGACAAAGGAAACAATGCCGCGAGCTACGAACACACGTCTGAGGGCTACTTTGCAATATCATTGAGACGCGCAGAGCCGCGGAAGGCGTGGTCTATAAATAGATCACGCCGCGTTCAGCGCATGGAGCGAGCAAGGGCTTCAGCTCTGGACGGCCATGTTGGAAGTAGTACGGAATGTAAGCCCCATTGAGACAAGGACCAGGAGGTCCAAAAGGGGCGTGATCTGAAGTTCATGACAGCATGCCTACTCCGAAGGCCTTTTCCTCCAGGTTTGCCCGGGTGTATTAGGTGAAATCTTCTGAGCAACCGAGGAGCCTTGATATTTGAAATAGGTTTCCAGGTCCTTTCGCTAGGAGGCTATCCTTTCCACTCTACTTGGTATTGAAGATGGCCCCGCTTATACCTGGAGTCACAAATCCGGGACACCTCATATTCCAGTTGGTTGTCAACCAGTAGAGGAGGAGGTCTACTGGATTTTCGAGAGGATTGGATATAGGGCTTCAATAGGGATGTGTGAAAAACTGGATGAATTCTTTTCCAGGAGTCAGGTAGCTTGATTCGATATGAGACAGGATTGATAATCTCCTTGATGGGAAATGGACCATAGTAGCGGGGAGCCAGCTTGTTTGGCGCAGGTGTCAGGGGAGTAGTTTTGATGACAACCACACTCGGTCACCAACCGTATAGGAAGGACCTGGTCTTCTCTTGGAATCCGCATACCTCTTGGTCTGTAATCTGGCTTTCTCTAAGTGTTCTTTAGCCTCCCAGTGAATGTTGATAAGAGTTTCGATCCAGGAGTCAACAGTAGGTACTGGTGTAGGGTAAGGAAGAACCGAGGGTAAAACCGATGGATGGAACCCCTGACTACAATAAAAAGGGCTGGTCTGTAGCGCTGAGTGTTCGGAGTTGTTGTAAGCGAATTCCACAACGGGTATCAGGAGAGACCAGTCATCCTGGACCTTGGTGGCGAAACATCGGAGATATTGTTCCAGGGTCTGATTTGCACGTTCTGTGGCTCCGTTGGTTTGGGGATGATATCCTGAAGAGAGGGCACGTTGGATTCCTAAAATCCGACAGAGGTGTTTCCAGAATTGTGAAATGTATTGGGGACCCCGGTCAGATATGATCTTGGAAGGAAGCCCATGTAGTCAGAATATGTGTTCCAGAAATATTCCAGCTAGCTCTGAAGAGGAGGGTAGTTTCATCAGTGGGGTAAAATGGGCCATGTGGGTGAACAAATCTATGGTGACCATGATGGTAGTATATCCTCGGGAAGGTGGCAACTCCACTATGAAGTCTGTAGCGATGATTTCCCATGGTTTAGTGGGTAGAGTGGGCTGCAGAAGAAGACCCGCCGGTCTTTTGTTATCATGTTTATTTTGGGCACAGATCACACAAGCCTGGATGTATTGCTGTACGTCAGGCTTCATTTTAGGCCACCAGAACTGTCTCTGTATAAGACGGAGGGTGTTGGTGATACCTCGGTGCCCGGAATGGAGTGTGTCATGACAAAGGTTTATTATTTTCTGCTGTAACTTCCGTGTAGGAATGAGCAGTGCATTGTCCTTGAATAAGTAGCCTTCCTTGGCTCTTAATTTCCACTGGTTTCTTCTCGAAATGTCCTTCCATATTTCCGAGGATTGGGTTTGCGATCGGACTTCTTCCAGGAGGTTAACTGCTTGGGCTACGAAGATCGTGGGAGAAAACATTTTAGGATATGCCTTATCTTCAGTGGTCACGTAGTCAGGACGTCGAGACAAGGCGTCAGTGATCAGGTTCTGTGATCCAGGGACATGAGTGATGTGGAACAAATACTGGGCAAAAAAGGAGGGCCAAGGTGCCTGACGACTGTTCCTGCACTCCAGTGACTGTAGAATCTGAAGGTTTCGGTGATCAGTACGGATTTGGACAGGATATCTAGCTCCCAGAAGTAGGTGTCACCATTCAGTGAAGGCTTGGCGAATAGCTAACAGTTCCTTTTCCAGGACGGAGTTAAGGTTCTTGAAAGATAAGCAACGGGGTGTTCCAAGTCGTCCTCCATTTTCTGCTTCAACACTGCTACTATAGCGTAATTAGAGGCATCCGTTTCCATTAAAAAGGGCCGACTTGTATCGGGTTGAGCCAAAATAGGAGCTTGTGTAAACTCGGTCTTCAAACGCTGGAATGCAGTTTCTTGTACGGTTGACCAGACAAAAGGGGTATCCTTCTTTAGCAGAGCCACTATAGGTTGTACAATCTCGGAAAAGGTGGCTATGAACTTTTGGAAGAAATTGGCTAGTCCTAGGAAGGATTGGACTTGTTTAACGGACATGGGAGTAGGCGATGCTAGAATGGCTTTTACTTTTGAGGGATCCATGCCAATCCCCTCTGGACTAAGGATAAATCCCAGATAGTGCACAGAGGTAACATGAAACAAACATTTTTCAGGCTTGGCTAAGAGGTGATGTTCCCGGAGTCTTTGTAGAACTGCCTTTACATGTCCTTCATGCTTCAGAGGATCCTTGGAAAAAATCAATATGTCGTCCAGATAGACAATGACGAAGAGAAACAACATGTCAGAGAACACCCTATCCATAAAACGTTGGAATACTGCTGGGGCATTGGCTAGTCCAAAGGGCATGACCAGGTACTCGTAATGGCCAAAGGGTGTTCTAAAGGCGGTCTTCCACTCGTCTCCTTCCCGGATACGGATCAAATGGTAGGCACCCCTGAGATCCAATTTGGTGAATATTACCGCACCTCTCATGGCTTCCAGGATATCCGATATCAAGGATAGTGGGTATCGGTCCTTAAGAGTGCATTGATTTAGGCCACGATAATCGTGGCAAGGTCTGAGTTCCTGGGTATCTTTCTTAGGAACAAAGAACAACGATGCGCCTGCTGGTGATTTTCAAGGTCTTATGGTACCGTTTTCAAGGTTTGACTCCAGATATTCTTTGAGGGCCTTTTTCTCGGGTTCGGAAAGGATAAACATCCTACAGAAAGGGATCACTGCCGAGGGTTCCGTTTCAATTGCGCAGTCTTCGGGTCTGTGTGGAGGTAAGGCCTGTACTATGGCAGTTGAAAATACATCGGCGGATCCTTGGTAGGCCTAAGGAACCTGTATTATATTGGAAACCATGAGGGGAGTTTCTTGCTCCTTAGGTGGTTCCTCAGGGGGTGTTAAAGGAGGTTCCAGGAATAGACAATGAGACATACAAAACTCAGAGCCTAGGAATAGGGATCCTGCTGTCCAGTTTATATATACGGATTGTGTTTTTGTAACCAGGGCATACCCAATACCATGGGGTAGTGGGCGGACTTAATGATATCGAATCTGATTAGCTCTTGATGGTGGTTTATTGAGAGCTGGATTTCCTTGGTCTGTAGGCTTATGGGCCCTGAACTGAGGGGTCTTCCATCGATGGCTTCCACAGGCTGCATGGTGCTTCGTGCCTCATATGGGATTTGATGACTAACAACCTGAAGTGGGAGAATGGAAGACCAGGCTCCCGTCCTTCACCTCTCGCGTCTGGCCTAGAGGGTCACGACCCAGACACCCGCCGCGAGAAGAATTTGTCCATCTACCAGACGACCAGGTACCCTGGTACAGGAACATACGGATGTGTCCACCTGCCTGCCCAGCAGCCCGCACTGGCCATGCCGACACCTGCGGCTCGGATCAGCTAGACTAAAAACCACACGTCGTTAGAGATGCCATGACGACCTAGACAACGGGAAGCACATCTGTATAAAAATACACACTTAACATTCCCACACCAATCTACACGAAGAATATACTCAGTGCTCTGACGTAGGCGACAGGCATATTCACGGACGTGCATCTTTATTATTTTTACATAGGCTTTCAGAATACAGAAACGCAAGACGCATCATGAACTCATCTATAACGCTTGCTCATGCTTCCCTTGAAACCCGTTACCACCGTGAGAGGTATAATGGAAACACGATCTTGGTCACGGAAATATATGCCACTATAATCTAAAGCACCCATGCACAAACTGGATCACTTATGCACCAGGCCCAAGTAGGCCTCAAGCAAGAGTTCCGTGGACATTAACAAAGCAAAAATCAGGTTGCTGATCCTGCAGAATGAGCCTGGTGGAGCACCCAGCCAAGGTCGCAATGTTGCAAACCCACATCCAAGAACAAATCATCAAAGGCACGATGTTGCAACCTCGCACTCCGCGTACCAACGATAGAATCATATCTACAAATTAAACCAGACACACAGTGGAAAAACAATATTAATTGTGCAGAATTCTGCCTCAAACACGGTCCCGCCTCACGTGACCAAGCCGAACCTGACGAGATGCCAAAACCCAGGAGAGACAGGGCGTCTGGGTCCCTCACTACGAGGCACAGGCCGGGACACTTGAAAGGCTCAATGGACACCTGCTACAGTGGGAACGGTCAGCTCCCACCTATGAATAAATCCTCACATTGTCTGCATGTACCCATATTGAAACATTGTTGCAAACACGGGTACACCGAGAGCTGGGAACAACGGTGGTCCCAGGCTGGGGAGCTCACGGATGCACCAATCAGAACATGGGGCTCTTATCTCAGACGTCAGTAATATTAGCCAATCCTCAAGGGTCTTCATGTAACAATTCTTATGTATCTAATTGAAGGGACAACCCAGATATACCACCTGACTACACCTTGACCACTAATATCATTCTCTATATGTATACTATATTAACCCTACCACTCGAGCAACCAATTAAGAGTGGCGATAGGTTTTTTGTTAACTTTCTGAAATGACGCAAGTAGCGCGTCATAATGTAGTAAAAAGGGCCTGCGAGCCCCACGATTGTGTGTGTGTCAGGACGGACGCGTACGCTCCTTGACCCATCCCTGCCGTTTTGCATAAATAAACAGCAGAGTCGCCTTGCTCCTTGTGTGCGTCTCATACTCTATCTCACACCTGGGATATACGGGAGGTGTTGGGGCCTCCCTGCCCGGAGGTCTGCGGACGGCCCGGCCGACCCCGGCAGAATTTCCCCCCCGACAAGTTGGAGGCACTGCTGAGATCTGTTTAAGATCAACTTTTATTTTTAGTTTTCCAGGCACTCCCGTTGCGAGGAGGCCCGGCGGTGCGGCCCCCTCTGCCGTTGCCCCCTTCTGAGGACTACAGGACCATCGCGGAGCCGCGAGAAGACCGGACAGCGCAATCCGGATATTGGCCCTCGGGAGCCGGTTGAGAAGTATCCCGCCCGCGGTCGGCGAGTGTCCAGACGTGGTCCAGACGAGGGGAGGTGGCGAGCCGCTTGGAGGGTGCACGCAGTCGAGCGGCCCTGCATCGAGAGAACTTGGTGAGCATGACACGCACAACAAGCAATGCGAAATTGTGAGGGAGGGGGAGGAAGTAAATAAGGGAGGGGGGAGGTATTGTAGAGATGTGCGGCGAAGGTTCAACTGAGTGGTGCAAATGGAATGAATGGTAGCGAAACGAGTGCGAGAACAGTGAGCTAACGTTACGCGAAAGAGGGGGGCGGGGCACGAAAACATCACGTGCAGCCGCTCGTAACAAGTGAGCTAACGTTACGCGAAAGAGGGGGGCGGGGCACGAAAACATCACGTGCAGCCGCTCGTAACAAGTGAGCTAACGTTACGCGAAAGAGGGGGGCGGGGCACGAAAACATCACGTGCAGCCGCTCGTAACAAGTGAGCTAACGTTACGCGAAGGAGGGGGGCGGGGCACGAAAACATCACGTACAGCCGCTCGTAAGACACTGATGATCTAAATTGCGATTAAGAGTGAGGATGGGTGTGTGTGGTTTCCTACGACTTGACATTTATTGATCAATGAGTAGATGAGGTTCCCTATTGTTCGAGCAAGAAACTCGATAGGTAGATGAGGTTCCCTATTGTTCGAGCAAGAAACTCGATAGGTAGATGACGTTTCCCTGTGGCCGGTAGCTAGTCACATAGTTGCCCAAAACGGAAGATAACTGGCTGGTTAAGCCCTCCTGTTGAGGGGCGTATCACACGCGAGGCGACGCAGCGTGCGCAGTCCGGTTATAATATTGAGGAGATTACCTTGTTCCAGGAGAGACAGGAAGACAGCTGTAGGGTTAGCGGGGTAGATTGTAAGTGTATTTTGAACTTAAAAAACCATAACAAGTATATACCAGTAGCTCTAAGAAATAGGTGACGTCACCAGTAGGGATTTAATAGGATATAGCGAGCACAAGGAATTTTGGATTTCAGAGTGGTGGGAAAGAGAAGCATGATAAAGGAGCTGGTACGGAGATAAACTATAAACCAGTGGATAGAAAGAAGAAGGGGAAAGGGGCGTGGCTGCGCACGGAGAACGCCGGCCACGGCAAATGTAAAAGGGGGAGGAGAACGGAGAAACAGGACGACTGTATAATATCATCGTAAGGGGTACGCAGCCGCAGGGGGCTGCGTGCGCTTCGGCCGCAGGGGGCCGTAGGGGAAGGAATATATATTATAACATCATATCTATTATTATTGCATAATTTGTCAGAGGATTATCGTAAGTCCCCACACTTACGGGGCGAGGTAAGCAATACAAGGTTGTATATTGTAAACTGCTAAGTAAGGGGAAGGGCAACACGGGGAGTGAAATTATGTCATACGGGAAAGGGTCGGGAGGGTGGGGGAACACCCTCACTACCCCACTACAGCACATATGCACCACACTGCCACCACATAGGGAGAAGTTAATTAAGTACAGCATAGAGTGGACCCAGGGGACAGACAATAAAATGTTAACACCATGGCCGCCTAATGGCAGTTTCGATCCATATGCCCAACATTCACTACTAAACCATCTGCACAATACATACAAGGGGAAGAAGTTAGCAAACCATGTGGAGGTGTTTAACTTATGGAGGATGTTCCAGGGGTCTAGACCAGGACCGAATGGAATGTTCACTATGGGGGAAACACCGGAAGAAAAGGAGATTAAGAAAGAAGGAACGGATGGGGAAAAGGAGTGCGAAAGAACAAAGAATACGGGGAACGAAAGACAGGGGGGAGAAAAGATTGATAAATCAGATGACATAAAAAAGGAACCGACAAATGGGATACCCATAACACCGGGAGTGAAAACAGAGGGAGGAGGGTTGTACCCTTTAAGAGAATTAGGAGAAATAGCAGGACAGTTAAAGGCGGCTGAAGGATACTCAAACCCGGCATACAGCCCTCCACCATATGTGGCTCATGGGAAGATACCAATGGGGGACAGGAGGAGTAGAGAAGAACAGACTGTAGAGATAGGAAACGATGAGTGGATAGCTGCACAGATATTGTTGAAGTTACGAGGCTCACTGACTGGAGAAGAAAGGGAGGCGGTAGAGAGAACAAACGAGGATAATGCCAGAGAGAGTGAAATAAGGGGAGGGGAGCTACTAAGGCAGAAGGAAGAGATTTTGGAGGGAAGATTAGCAGAACTAAGGGATGAGCAGAATGAACTGGTTAAACAACTTGAGCGGGAGGAAAGAGAGAGAGTGAGGAAAAGGAAAGAAGGTAAGGACGAATTGGAAAAATTAAGGGAACGAAGTGAGGAGAAAAAGAGAGAAGCTGAAAGGGTAAAAGGAGCAGCAGATAGGATATCGAGAGTAGTGCTGAGAGAGAAGAAGAAGGAAGAAGAAGAAAAGGAAAAAGAAATGGAAATATGGAGGAGGAGGATAATATCAGAGGCAACTAAGAAATACGAAGAGGGGAAGGTAATAGAGAGTATAGTAGAAAGAGAAAGGGTGAAATGGGAAAGGAAGAAAGAGGATGAAAGGATATTGGAACAGATGAGCAACGAAGTAATGGAGGAGTTGAAAAGGAAAAGGGAGGAAAATAGTAGGGAAATAGAGGAGAGGAGTGAAGGAGGAAGAGAAGAGAGGGGTTGGGAGAGTGAAAGATGGGGAGATGTATATAAAAATAGAGAGGTAGCAACAACATCAGCACAAAGGGGAACAGTTGGTAACAACGGAAAGGGAGAAAGAGACCTAATAGACTTAAAAACAGTAACAATAAAAGGAAAAAAGGCAGAGTGGGGGGTGGAATTTATGAATGATTTTTGTAGTGAGGAGGAAGGAGGAGTGGAGAAGGATGGAAGAAAGAGTGAAAGGGAAAGCTTAGATAAACTATACCTTACTAGAACAAACATAGATTCGCCATGGATGAGTAGAAGATGGGAGGAGCTGGAGAGAAGTAAGGAGGAAGTGAAAAGAATAGGGGAAACACAAACCAATGAAACCACGCCACCCACATCACCACCGCGCCCTCCCACGTCACGCCCTACATGTTCAACTACCGCGCGCTCTCTGCACAGAATAAAGCTCGCGCCCTTCATGAATGAACTTACACCTTATGCATGTCGGCTTAGGGACCTCCCTAGTCGTAGGCAAGACAGGCAAATAAACATACCTACGTTGAACACAGGAAATGATGAAAAAAGGGGAAAGGAAGAAGAGGGAGGTAGGAGCAGAGGTAGTAAGGAAGAATTTGAAGTAGTAAACGAAATGGGGGAAGAGGAGGGGTGTGAAGACTCAACATTATGGAGCGTAAAGGGTGACGAAAGACAGAATTTAATGCCACTGCTAGAGAGAGGAGGGGCTAGACCACAGTATGTACCTTGGAAACATACGGATAAGGAAAATATAAAATGTAGGCTCCCATCACTAAGTGGAGGTGCAGGTAAGTGGATATATGAAATGGAAAAACACACCGCAGGACAGAAACTAGCAGTAGGAGACGTGAAGGGCCTGTTAATATCAATATTAGGGGATAGAGCGGATGACATTTGGAAAAGAGCGGGATTCCATGGGGTAACAATAACGAACACATCGCATGATGGGGCACCATTTGCAAATTGCAGACATGCGCTATGGCAGGCACTGAGAGTACAGTACCCAGACACATCAGACATAGGAGCCATTACTTCCCGTAAGATGGGCGAAAATGAGGATCCTGTTGATTATATCCAGGATATTCAAGAGAAGTGGCGCATGGAAACTAGAGAACAATGGGACAAAACACCAGCCATATTTTATCATATACTAGTACAAGGGCTCCCAGAAGGAGTTCAAAAACAATTAAAGAAAGTAGTGGGGATGGAAGTAAAACCATGGCCAGAAATACAACTGACTATAGTACATCACTGCAGAACATGGCAAGGAAAAATGAAACAAAAAGAAGAGGATAGGAAAACAGAAGAGGCCAAATTAGTACAGAAAAAACTTACTAAATACACAATGGAAGGGGCACTAATAACTACGCCCACACCAATGGCCCAAAGCCCAACGCAAGTAGTGGCTGCACAAGATCCCGCTCAAATAGCGCCTCCACAAGGGGTAATAGAGCAAGTGCCGCCTCTGCAATTACACGCACCAAACATGGGAGGAGGGTACCCAATGCAAGGAACTGGGTATTATAGTTATAACAGAGGGAGAGGAGGGTTTATGAGAGGGAGAGGATATGGATATAATACCCAACAACAGGCTGGGGGACTTAGAAATAACTACTCCACAGGGCAACCCGTATACCAAGACAACGCAGGGAGCTTCCCATGGCAAAACAGGGAACCACCCGTGTGTTGGAGCTGCGGAATATTAGGACACATGTCACGTACATGTAGGGTTAGGCCAGGAACACCAGCATGGAATGAACAAGCACAATCTAGGACATCACAAGAACAGCAGGGCATACAACAGCAGCAGATGTCACAACAAGGGAGTGGCCAACCACAACAACCACAACAGCAACAAACCTATTCACTGCCACAACAACAAATAACACAGTATCTGCCACCGCCACAACAACAAGTAGCGTTAATACAACCACCACCACAAAATGAACGAACACAATTGGGTGGGGTGACGGTGTTGGGACACAACCCTTACACAGGGAATGGCCAATCATTGTACCCCCAATAGGCCAGCCCACAGACGGCCTTGGTGTGTCCCATCCTGTCAGTAACACCTAATAGTGCGGAGGAACCACGCATAGAGGTAAAGATAGGTGACAAAAAATTATCATTTCTTGTTGACACCGGGGCAACCCGGTCTTGCATAAGGGAAGGTAAATTTAAGATGTCAGGCGAAGCCATGAACACCCAAGGATTTTCTGGGGCTAAAGGGTTGGTTCCATTTACTGATAACGTTCCGTTATCTATTGGAGATTATGATCTGTCAGTTCCACTTTTGTATTATAGCGCCTCACCAGTAAATATACTGGGGAGGGACATAATGAACAGGTTGAACATGACGATCTCGTTTACAGAGGATGGCATAATTTGCTCTACTCCAGGGATTAACATGCTCGCAGCACGACAGATTTTGCAAGCATACTGTGGACAGACAGCGATAAGGGCGGAGCCAGTAGATGGCGAGATATTTCAATATGGCACTGACATGGCATTTGCATGGATGCCAGGGATAGAAGGGAAAATATGGAGGAGACCAGCAGCCTATCTATTCCGACCAGAAACACCAGGTAATGAACTAGAAGGGAAGGTGTTTGCAGTGGACATTGAGAGCATTATTGCAACAGCTGATTATGTTGCTGTGCACGCCCAAGATAAAGAAGGGAGAGCATGGAGGGCGGTGATAGCACTAGCAGAAGGATGTAGGTTGACCCAGGTGTCAGATGAAGAGCTGTTCTCAGAAGAAAAGGAAGAAAATGAAATGGTGTTCATGATGAGTGTAGAAATATGGCTAAGAGTGGCTCACAAACAAATAGCACAGAAAATTGCCATGGCACTTGAGGCACCCGCAGGCACCCCAGTCCCATTTTTTAAGGAGGATATGTCAAAGGTGCCCAAATCATTATGGACTATTAGCCCTTATGACGTAGGATGCATAAAAAGCATAGAGGGTGTAAGGATAAAGTTGAAAAAGGGTGCCATACTACCAAGAGTGAAACAGTACCCATTGTCAAAAGAGGCAGATGAGGGAATATATGAAACCATAACGGCCCTTATAAACAATGGCATATTGGTCCCCTCAGAATCACCATGTAACACAGCTGTGTACCCGGTGCGCAAGGCTAAAGGGGGGTCTTGGCGCTTCATACAGGACCTCAGACCCTTGAACAACATAGTAGAAGCAGAGTATCCAGTTACAGCAAACCCGGCCACAATATTGTGTGGCATTCCGGCAGAAGCATCACGTTTTACAGTGATTGACCTTAAAAATGCTTTTTTCTCAATACCATTACACCCAGACTCACAAGATTTGACAAGCTTTACTTACCGAAATACAAAGTGGAAACATACCAGATTGCCACAGGGGTATTGTGAATCACCCTCAATTTTCAATAGGGTAATACAGATGGATTTGGGTAACATTGAGGTGGAAAGCACAGTGTTACAGTATGTGGATGACATAATAATTTGTAGTACAAACGAAAGCAAATGTAGAAAGGACTCCTTAAAAATGTTGACGATACTGGCAGAAAAGGGGTACAAGGTAGACATGGAAAAGATACAATACTGTCAGGAACAGGTACTTTACATTGGCCAACTGATATCCCAACATGGAAGAAGGATTGCACCACAAAGAGCACAGGCCATCTCAAGCACTCCCGTGCCACAGACTGTGAGAGAACTACAGCAATTTCTGGGGCTGTGCAACTACTGTAGAGCATGGGTATTTGACTACAGCTCATACATAGGACCCCTGCTTGAGGGTTTGAAGGAAGCAAATAAAGGGGAGAAAAAGTTGGGATGGACTATGGAAATGAGGGAGGCATTTGACGAATTGAAAGACGCAATATCAACTGCTCCAGTACTGGCATCCCCAGACTATGAGCGGCGATTCTTTATATTCTCACATTGCGACTCAGCAGTGATGAAAGCAGTGTTGGCCCAAAAAACTAGCATGGGCTATAAACCAGTAGCATTTTACAGCGGTCACTTAGACCCTATAATGTTAGGCCACTTCTCTTGTGAACAAGGTCTCGCTGCAGCTGCTTTTGCAGTAGAAAAAGCATCAGCAATAACTATGGGGTGTCCAACTACACTATTTGTGGAACATGCACTATTTGCGATATTGAATAAACCTAAGTCCACATTAACGACACAGAGGGCATCAGGTTATGAGATTATTTTGTCTAAAGCTGAACTAGCAATTGTTAGATGTAGCACGGTTAACCCTGCAAGGTTCCTAGCAGAAGTAATTGAAGAAGGAGATTACGCCCACGACTGCACCCAAGTAACTGAACTATACTCATGTACTAGGAAAGTTGAAGAAAACGCACTAGAGGGAGGTGAGCTTTTGTTTATTGATGGGTCATCAACTATTGATCAAGGGGATGGGATACGACGGACTGGGGCAGCAGTAGTAAAAATGATGGAGGCGCCGGTGTGTGTGGCTATGAAGTGTGTACAATTACCACAGCATTACTCTGCTCAAGCGGCGGAACTCGTTGCACTCATATTGGCATTAAAGGAAAGTTTTAATAAAAGAGTAACCATATATTCCGACAGTGCATATGTTACATCCACTGTCCACTCAGGGCTATCAAAATGGAGAAGAAGAGGGTTTAGGAGAGCTGATGGCACTCCAGTACAACATGCCCTTTTGTTGGCTGAACTAATTGAAGTAATAAACGATCCCCAAGAACTAGCCCTAGTAAAATGCACCGCACACACCAATGGAGAAGACTATGTATCAAAAGGAAATGCAGCAGCAGACGCACATGCGAAATATGCTGCATATTTTGGTGAGATATGGAACCCCACCGACTCACAGAGAGGGAGAGGGAGGGGAATAGCGAGGGAGATGTTAATAAGAGAAGGGTACACCCATCTCCCAGCCACACAGATTATGGAGCTACAAGCTGCTGCACCAATGGCCGAAAAAGAAGTATGGGTGAAAAGAGGATGCACAATGTCACCAACCGACGCACTATGGCGCCAGGGTGGCACTGGGAAAGTTGTAATACCAGTGGCACTGTTAAATACCGCCTTGAGCCAATTACATCACCCTGCCCATACAGGCAAGGAAATAATTGCAGCACGAATTAGAGAAGATTGGTTTTGTCCCGAGTTAACCTCCCATGTGTCAAATTTTATCAGCAATTGCCTCACATGCCAACAGTTTACGGCCGGTCATACTTTAAAAGTGATAAGAGGTACAATACCCCGGCCAGAAGGACCTTTTCGGCACCTTCACATTGACTATGTTGATATGATCAACATCTGTCAAGGCAATAGGTATATGATTGTAGTAGTATGCCCATTTTCTAGGTGGATTGAAGCAGGGCCCTGTTCACACCCTGATGCGTTTAGAGCAGCCAAATTCATAGTAAGGGAGGTCTTCCCCAGATGGGGAGTGTGCGAGGTGTTAAGATCAGATAACGGCCCACATTTCGCAAATGAAATGTTCCAGCATATCACATCCCTGCTGAACATTAAACACAAATTTGCATGTGCATACCATCCACAGGCTAATGGTGTATGTGAACGCCTGAATGGCCTGTTGAAGGAGGCAATTGCTAAAATACAACAAACAACAAAGAAAAGTTGGTTGTATTGCCTTCCGTTGGCATTGTTTGAACTTAGAAACAGGCCAGGGTCCGACCACCACCTCACCCCACACGAAGTGGTTACTGGACGTCAAATGCGCCTTCCCCTAACTCCAACGTCAAGGGCATTCACCGATAACGAAAGTTCAGCGAATGTGCTAGGAGATGAAATGTATCAATATGTGTCTTCTTTGATTACTAGTGTGGTGTTTGTGTCTCAACAGCTCGAGCGCACACGGGGCGGGTCCACCAGCAATCAAGAAAAAGACGAAAGTACGGAATTGGGAAAGGAGAACTCCTGCAAACTTGCCAAAGGTGACCACGTACTACTTCGCAATTTCAATAGAAGGTGGCACGAGAAGAGGTTCACTGGCCCCCATCTGGTAGAGGACGTATCAACAAGAGCAGTAAAACTAAAGGATAAGCGTGCCTGGAACCACCTACATGACGTAAAGATCTACAAACTGCAGACCCGCCCCAGCGCCAACGACAGGTCCGTTGGACGAACAGCAACAACATCGCCGACAGCGGAAGAAAGTTCCACCACAGACAACGACCCAATTGTTCTCTCGGAGACGATAACTGACGAAGAAAGGGGTGATCCCCATACTGCCCACCCCATGGTCACGCGCTCAAAGAGTAAAAATACTTTCGCCATCTGAGCGCAAAAACCCCCCCCCATTGACTCCTAAGTACAATTGTAACTAAAATTAAAGGACATTGCGCACACCAATACACATGTAAACACGTGAATGTTCTCTTTTTCTCTCGCACATACAGGAACTGCGTAATATTGTATTGTTAAGAAAAGCTAATTAACAAATTCAGTGTACAGGCGTAGATGGTGCTGCCAGACGATAACTACCCAGAAGAATTGTCACACCAATTTGTATACGAAATAAAGAGGCCAACATACCTAAAAAAGAGAAGGGTACGTGTATACTACACAGCCTTCCTCCTGGCCATAGAATATCACATGCCCCACCTCCACCCATACTTGCCAGTGCTAAGGGACCCATCACTTAGAGTAGCGTGGGAGCAGCTCTTCGCCTGGGCACTGAATGACTACTTGATAGGGAGAGCTTAAAGGTAACAAAACTAACATTTAATAACCAGCACTTTTGAGAATTTTCAGACGGGCAACTGTAACGTCGCAAGAATAAGCTGCCAGGACCGCAGCAAGGTAAGAGCAAAATGCCGGTGAAATTAGCATATGTAATAAAAATAATAGGGATTTTTATGATCACCGGGTTCTTGGCTGCTTCTGTCTGGCAGTACAGCTATGCTATTGATTTTATTGCTGCACCCAACCTTAATATACCCCCGTCCCCTGCTGCAACAGGTGCTACGTCAGGTGGTAATAGTAATTTTGCACCCAAGCAAAATAGAGTTAAACGCAGCACATACTCAGACAATAAAGGTATTGATAATTATGTACAAGATTCAGCACACGTCACAAACAACATATGGTACCAACACATGACCCGCATTGGTAAGCAGACAACTGAGGATAGCTGTTACGTTTGCTCCTTAATACCATACGCCATGAGCGCTTCACGAACATTTGTTGCCACAGAAATAGATGAAAAAACAGCACAGTGCGTAATATATTTGGCCCTGTTCCAAACGAAAGGAAGATTTCAAGGAACAGTAGTGCACATGACATGGAAAACACGAGACTCATACCCATATGAAAACAACTTCCTCAAGACCTATCTGAGTTATCACAAGACCAGTTTACATGCTGAAGCATTCAGATACATAACAAGTGGCCCTGCAAAAGGAGAAACAAAGAAGGTAACACTGCAGTACCTACCATGTGATTGGTACGCCACTGAAGTTCCGGGTAAACAAGGATGCTGGGAAAGGCCGCTACTGACGATAACAGGAAAGGTGTTCCTGGGCAACAGCTGGGAGATAGGAGTGATTGGCAGCAACATGATAACAAAAGAAACTATCTCAACTATCGAGACACATAATCATCGATGTTGGACGACGTGGATCAAGTATGTACCAATGCTCACATGGGTAGAAGAAGATGAAGACCCGATAACTATACTACCATTGACTGCACCCAAAATATGCTACCAGCATAAAGGAGAGGTGGACGTAGGATATAACACCAATTGTGCAAACGTGATGGAGTTACCTGAGGGGGGAGCGGGAACAGCAGTAATAATGGACCATTATTGGGCCTGTGGGGAAAAGGCATATCATACATTGCCTCCCCTGTGGAATGGTGTGTGCACAATGGTGCACGTCAATGTACCATCACTAGTGGTACCTAAGAAGCATGTAGATGTGGCAAAATTTCCTAAAATGGATGAAGGGGATAAGAGAAGAAAGAGATCTGCACCACTCCAGAAGGAGCAAGGAAACAGGACCAACAGCAATGATACTGTCCTAAACAGGAGAAAAAGACAAGGAGAGCCATTGACAGGAAATTACCTGTGGGGAAGGTCGGAAACGGAACTAACATCAATACCGCCAGAACATAGACTATTCAGCAGAGCAGCAATGTTCTTCTCCTCAATAATACATCCGGGACTGCAGGCATACGCAAACGCAAAATGGCTCCAAATAACCAGGTGGGAACTAATGATGACCATCAATTCAACAGTAAATGGGTTCAACGCAATTAAAGAGGAGCTGCGAGCTGTAAGGATGGTAGCACTTCAGAACAGATATGTACTGGACCTCCTCACAGCGATGGAAGGAGGAGTTTGTGCAAAGATAGGACAATCTTGCTGCACGTTCATACCTGCCAACGATGCTGACAATGGTACGCTGACAGAAGCAGTTTCACAATTGGCCCAGATGCACTCCAAAATGATGGACGAAAGTAACGGTGTGAACAAGGATAAGAGCTGGTTTTCACTATTATGGTCATGGATGCCATCTTGGCTGTCAGATGGACTGAAAATAATAGTGGGATGTGCTATTTTGGCTGGAGCTGCCCTGATCGTAATTAGGTTTTGGAAGGCCCGGAAGGCACGCACGACTGACGAGTTGCTGGAAATGGTGGGAATGCACCCCTTAATGCCAGCAGATGACGGCCAGCATACAGGTGTAATAATACAAGAAAGGGAGAAGTTGCGCACCCAAATTATCACCAATCATCTAGACCCACCATCAGTGAAGATCGAAAACCCAAGGAACCCCAGGAGCTACATAGGAAGATGGGTATACTGTACTCCTGGAGGAACATGTGAATACATGTATTGGTCATTTGAAGATCATGTAAACCATTATGGACATCTCGGCGGGATAACTAAGATATGGAGGGTAAGAGGAGATAACGAGAAGGATATGTTTGTGGTCGACAAGTCGACCAGAGGGGGGACTGAAGTGGGAGAATGGAAGACCAGGCTCCCGTCCTTCACCTCTCGCGTCTGGCCTAGAGGGTCACGACCCAGACACCCGCCGCGAGAAGAATTTGTCCATCTACCAGACGACCAGGTACCCTGGTACAGGAACATACGGATGTGTCCACCTGCCTGCCCAGCAGCCCGCACTGGCCATGCCGACACCTGCGGCTCGGATCAGCTAGACTAAAAACCACACGTCGTTAGAGATGCCATGACGACCTAGACAACGGGAAGCACATCTGTATAAAAATACACACTTAACATTCCCACACCAATCTACACGAAGAATATACTCAGTGCTCTGACGTAGGCGACAGGCATATTCACGGACGTGCATCTTTATTATTTTTACATAGGCTTTCAGAATACAGAAACGCAAGACGCATCATGAACTCATCTATAACGCTTGCTCATGCTTCCCTTGAAACCCGTTACCACCGTGAGAGGTATAATGGAAACACGATCTTGGTCACGGAAATATATGCCACTATAATCTAAAGCACCCATGCACAAACTGGATCACTTATGCACCAGGCCCAAGTAGGCCTCAAGCAAGAGTTCCGTGGACATTAACAAAGCAAAAATCAGGTTGCTGATCCTGCAGAATGAGCCTGGTGGAGCACCCAGCCAAGGTCGCAATGTTGCAAACCCACATCCAAGAACAAATCATCAAAGGCACGATGTTGCAACCTCGCACTCCGCGTACCAACGATAGAATCATATCTACAAATTAAACCAGACACACAGTGGAAAAACAATATTAATTGTGCAGAATTCTGCCTCAAACACGGTCCCGCCTCACGTGACCAAGCCGAACCTGACGAGATGCCAAAACCCAGGAGAGACAGGGCGTCTGGGTCCCTCACTACGAGGCACAGGCCGGGACACTTGAAAGGCTCAATGGACACCTGCTACAGTGGGAACGGTCAGCTCCCACCTATGAATAAATCCTCACATTGTCTGCATGTACCCATATTGAAACATTGTTGCAAACACGGGTACACCGAGAGCTGGGAACAACGGTGGTCCCAGGCTGGGGAGCTCACGGATGCACCAATCAGAACATGGGGCTCTTATCTCAGACGTCAGTAATATTAGCCAATCCTCAAGGGTCTTCATGTAACAATTCTTATGTATCTAATTGAAGGGACAACCCAGATATACCACCTGACTACACCTTGACCACTAATATCATTCTCTATATGTATACTATATTAACCCTACCACTCGAGCAACCAATTAAGAGTGGCGATAGGTTTTTTGTTAACTTTCTGAAATGACGCAAGTAGCGCGTCATAATGTAGTAAAAAGGGCCTGCGAGCCCCACGATTGTGTGTGTGTCAGGACGGACGCGTACGCTCCTTGACCCATCCCTGCCGTTTTGCATAAATAAACAGCAGAGTCGCCTTGCTCCTTGTGTGCGTCTCATACTCTATCTCACACCTGGGATATACGGGAGGTGTTGGGGCCTCCCTGCCCGGAGGTCTGCGGACGGCCCGGCCGACCCCGGCAGAATTTCCCCCCCGACAAACCCATTCCTGATCAATGAAGATTCCCATAGCTCTGCAGTCAACCAAGGCCAGAATGGGACAGATCTTACTCTTCGAGCGTGAAAGAAATGCCTGGAGAATGACCAGTTTGTTTTGTCCAGGAGAGTTCAAGGATGGAATTGATGTGGAGCAAACATCTCTCTCCCGAATCTCTGCTCCATTTAAGATCGGGAGCTGGCGTTTCCCGAACGCCGAGGAGGTGCCAGAGGACATTCCCTGACCAAATGTTTGTCTGAAGCAAAATACATACACAAACCCGTATGAATCCTTCTCAACCTTTCTTCAGGTGATATAGGTCCACGAAAGGCTCCAATTTGCATGGGTTCTGGTTCTGGGGCTGGGCTTGGGTTTGCGTCCGTTCTGACTGTGCTCTCAAAGGACGTCTTGGGTGGGTTTCCCCTGGATTTCTTCTTTTCAGCCTTCCTTTCCTGGATGCGAAAGTCTATTTGCATGTCAAGGTCCGTTAGTGCTTGGAATGAATTTGGTCGAGCCACCCTGGCCAGTTCATCCTTGATCTCATCGTTCAGGCCTATCCTGAATAGGGTAAAACTAGCCTCAGAGGACCAGTCTGCTTCCTTAGACAATTGTTTAAATCTGGTCACATAAGTGAGAATATCTTGGGAGCCCTGTTGAAAGTCCAGCAAACGTTCTTGGGCAGTATAGACCTGCTCTGGACTGTCAAACATGCTTTTAAGGGCCTGTATGAACCCATCATAGTCATCTAGGAGGGCATCGCCGGAGTTAACAAAGGGTTTTGCCCAAGTTAAGGCGTTGCCGGAATGGTGGGATATGATGAAACCCACCTTAGCCCTGGGAGTCGAGAAATAATAAGGCTTAAAGGTAAAGTGGACCAGGCATGAATCCAGGAATCCGAGAAGTTTTTTGGCCGAACCATCATACTTGTCAACAATACCGCCCAACAGGACACCCTCCTTTGTGGCAGAATCCCGGGATAAGACCAATTGTTTGAGCGCAGCGTTTTCCGCCTTAAGATTTTGGACCTCGGTTGATAATTCTTGCATGCGTCGCATCAGGTCCTGCACGGCGGCTTCCATCTCGTTTTTAGGTTCGATCGGGTGGCGTCTCAAACTGTCAAGGAGTTCCCCCCTTCTCACCTGGGTCCGTTGTTTGCCGGTGTCTTCGATCGCTGCCTTCTTGCAAACGGACCTGGTCTTGAACAGTGCTGCTCGAGTCTCGTCTGGTTCCAGGTTGCGTTTAGTTCCGGGAACACGGAGTCCAGGAATCCGGGAGTCTGGGAAATGCTAGTAAGGCTCGGAATCAGGAAGGGGGAAAGGTTCAGGAGTGGGTAATAGCACTGGGACAAAGGAAACAATACCGCGAGCTACGAACACACGTCTGAGGGCTACTTTGCATTAACATTGAGACTCGCGGAGCCGCGGAAGGCGTGGTCTATAAATAGATCACGCCGTGTTCAGCGCATGGAGCGAGCAAGGGCTTCAGCTCTGGACGGCCATGTTGGAAGTAGTACAGAATGTAAGCCCCGTTGAGACAAGGACCAGGAGGTCCAAAATGGGCGTGATCTGAAGTTCATGACAAAAGCAACTATTAGATAGCATGTTCACATTTCCATGTAGGTTTGCTACAGAACAGGACAGGTATGTGCCATGAAGCAGAATGGGGTGAATAACATACACAATGGTTTTGATATTTATTCAGGTTTTGTTTTAAGGTGTTTATCAATTGAGTCCCCTATACGAGACATATACAGCCTTCAGCAATCTCCCTTTTAGAACACAGCTACTGAATCCTATCTAATAACAGAAACAAAAATTAACTATATGTATAATCTAAAACTCCCTTTGATGGTTGGGATCAAAAAAGCTAAGGCAAAACACAAATACAGGACGGCTTCTTTGGGGTTCCACGGTGGTAAAAGTCTGTAGGATAGCAAAAAGTTCCCTTGTCAAAACAAAGGGTTTCATCTTGAGAACGGCGATGTGCTAAAAATGTGGACACCTCGGTACAGATACAAATTACAGAAAATGGAGGGCTATCTAGGAAGATCCAAACTTCCCGGGGTATAAAACAGGGATGTGTTCTAGCCCCTTTCCTCTTTGTCCTATATATAGCAGACATGAAGACTACTCAAGATCTGATCCGTGCCTTCCCTCCGAAGATAAATGGAACTGAGATACCATGGATGCTGTATGCGGATGACGCTGTATTTGCAGATCAAACGCCAATAGGACTACAGCGGCGGATAGAGGCCTTCTATAAATACCTAAAAGACAACGACATGAAAATAAATATCAAAAAACCCATGGTTTTAACCATGAGGTCATGCCGTGGAAGAAAATCAGCAGGGAAAATTTAGACGTGGTCGTTGGAAAAGGAAAAACTGGAGGAGGTGGATACCACAATATATCTTGGGATAAGGATAAATAAAAACTGCAACGAACAGGCACACTATGCACTGATTCGAGAAAAACTAACAGCCTTGACCAACCAAGGAATACTCTTACATCGCAGGTACGGTACATTTTCCCTGACGCTGATAGCTACTTTCTACAAGCAAAAGGTGGTGGCCGTAATTACGTATGGAGCGGAGGCACTTCTAGCCCTAAAATGGGAAGTCTGGAACTTATGTGAGTCCTATTTCTGGTGAAAGTTCTTACGCCTCCCCAACTCACTGCCATTAGAGCTCATAAGAACAGAACTAAGGCTCCAATCCATGGTCTCAATCGTGCCATGGAAAACCTTATCCCTCTATAGAAAGTGTATCCTCGACAATCCATCCCAGCCATTCAAAATCCTAGCACGGACCGGGATACCAAATGGAGACAAGATTTTCAATGATTGGAAAAAGAGATGTGAAGGAAATTTGGAACAGTTCGATATCTCGGAAGACACCTTTAATTGTAACCCAGATAAGGCCAAAAGAACTATCCGGGAAAGGGACTGGGAGGAAACACAGGAGAATAGACTGTCACGAAATCTGTGCCATAATATCATCTGGGAACGCAAAGGTCTAAATATGCTCCCACCATACCTGCTGAAATTTCCATCAAATCATTACAGAGACTTACTGATGCGCTGCAGGCTTAACAATGGTATTCCAGAGAGGTAAAATGGAAAAGACGGCTTATTGAAAAATCGACAGCATACTGCAGGTTTTGTAAAGACAAGGACCAACTAGAATCTGTTAGGCATGTGATGCTAGCCTGCCCGAACCTGGCATTGAAACGTCAGTATACATGGGAAGTTACACGATTAATATCTCTGAGGAGACGGAAGAGGAATACTGGGAGCGGCTAATCACAGCTGACAAAGTTGGAAGAACACTTGACGCATTAAAATTTGTTGAATCCTTAAATCTGGATCAGGAGGATGATGGACCCGAACTGTGAGCAAATTTAAGCAGGTTGGATAGATTGACCGATCTGATTTAGGTTTTCAGGAAAACTCTTTGCATTTCCACAAACATTGGACATGTTTCTAATGGTTCTACGTTATTTCGTCGACCACTTTTTCATCGTGGGACTTTTAATCGCCGACCCTTTCATCGCCAACATTTTTATTTTTATTTTATTTATGGGGGGGCTGCGCCCCTCCAAACCCCCCCTTATTTAAATAATCACACCCCAACCCGCACAAACACCCCCCAAAAATATTTTTTTTTTAAAATAACGTTGCCGATGAAAGGGTCGGCGATGAAAAGTCCCACGGTGAAAAAGTGGTCGACGAAATGCGTGTATACCGTTTCTAATAATGATGAACTTGATAATGGAGAAATGTTAAAGGTTTAAATCTGATTAACCAATAAAACCAAAAAAACAACAACAACAAAAAATTATACGTGTTGCTGTATTTTCTCTAGAAATGTCACCAAACTCATACTGAAGCTCAACACCTCCCACTTTAGCGTCCTGGCCTCAGTCACAAACGATATGGGAATGTATGCGACCGTTGACTTCTTTATTACTTCTTGCCTTACTGGGTCAACGGGCCTCATTAGAAGTGAGCCAGTACGGAAATGAAGGTGTCGGTAACAACGCTACCGGCACACTTTCTGGACAAGCTCATTTCAAGTGTGCCGGCAGCGGCTGAGAACTACCGGCAGGCCTGACCTGCCGGTAGTTCAAGCCCTTACCAGCAGGTTTTTCTCTGAAGCACCAGCACTGTTACTAACGGTGGCGGTGCTTCAGGGTTTCCATTCCCGTGATGGGAACTTACCGTTCCTCCACCGCCTGTGATATCCCAGTAGCACCGTAATGTCAGGCGGTTGAAATTGTAAGGCGAGGTTGATGATAGGCCGCTGGTGCGACTGGCGGCCTACCGGCAACCTCGCAGTGAGGGCCAATGTCTACTTCTTCGTGTCCATTTTGTTTGGCCTACAACGTTAAAGGGCCTGGATTTTTCACAGCAGTGTTTCTTAGAAGCCACAAGTGAAATGGATAAGGACCTCAATACTAGGCCCCAACGTTGCTACCCAGTTCTTGGCCTCTTAAAGAGAGTGGGAGGCTGGGTGCAATATCTCAGTCCTTCTTTTTCTCTAGTGGAACTGTCTGTGTTCTCCAATACCGTGCTTTCCCTTGCTTCCTAGCCTCACTGGGACCTCCTGGTTCCTACGGGGGTCCTTTGCTCCTTCCCTTGGCTCCCCTCCCCTGAGTTCCCAACCATGCAGCCTCCTCAACACTTTGTCACATGAGGCGTCAGGGCAGGGGTGGACTGGCCTCCAGGGAACTCTGGAGATTTCCTGGTGGGCCTCTGCACCCTGGGCCACTTTTGTGTGGTTACTTATTTTATTTTTAAATGTTCTCATAGGAAAAGAGTTAGGCTTGCTGAAAATGTGTAATATAGGGCCACTTTGGAAATTATTTCCACGGCCTCTTTTGGTTCCCAGTCTACCCCCGAGTCAGGGCACAGCCTGATGGGGTACCAGTTGTGGTTGCTGGTGTGCCATGGGTGCCTGTGCTACAGTTTGTGCAGCATGCTCAGATGCACAAAGAAATGTCCTGCTCTCTCCACTTTGCAGCAAAGGTGTTTTTCCGCCCTCGTTGTATGTGCTACTCCGCCCCTTTCATTGCAGGGTTTTCACTTGTGTTTGATTTTGTGAGGGCTTTAATTGTGATTCTGGACACCTGTTTTCATGGCAACTTTAATCCTTCAAATTGCACCTGCTCTGAATAAGGTGTACTTTGAAGGCGTAAAGTTGGGCGCAAAGTGGGGTGTAAGCCCATTACATTATTGGATGAGGCAGAATGTGAGGCATAATTGAGATGCGTATACACAACCCGCCGTGTGTTTACGCCTCCCTTTTCAGGCTCAGAACGCACGCAGTTTTTGGACCTTCCACTATTATCGAAAGAAGCATAATAGTGAGGTTTAAATCGGTTTTAGACCTCGCTTTTACGCCTTCGAGACCTTACAAAATGATCCCCAGCGTGCGCTAACTTAAACGATGCAGGTCAATAACCTTAATATGTTCTACAAAAAAGATACCGGATGTCTGTCTCAGTTCAGGGATTCACACATTTCTGCACGGAGAAAGCTCCTGGACTTTAAAAAACATGATTATTCTCACGTTGGTTTTTGAAAATGCTCAGACTCATTTTTAAAAGCTCAATTTCCAACAACGACGTCGAATATGGATGCAATCCCATCACAATGGCACGCACTTATCGTCTGCAAAACTATGCTTTTCACAGCCCTTGTCATTCTGTGATACTCGCCAACCTTTATGCATTAGACCCCGGAGGCAGAGTTCCCAGTCTTATTGCACTGCGGCGTCATGCCGTTTAATTCCCACTGTATGTATCCACGTATCTCCCCCTAGCAAGAACTTCGCCGAGCAACCCCTCCCGATGACCGTGGGATCTGTCCGGATGCCCCTGCCTGTTACCATCATCTCCCCCCCCCCCACCCGAGCATCTGACGTCACAGCGCAGCCTCCTCTATTCTACCAAACACATTTTATTGCAAACATTCTCTCTGCAGGAGGAAGCCCCGCGGAAGCCTCTCGCTGATGCCGAGGTAAGCAGCCAGCTTCTGTAATGCGAAGACGTGCTTTCCCCCGCCGGTGAAACTTTCAGTCTTTGAATGTAATCGCGGTCCAGGGAGGTGTGGGGGCGGGGGTGTGTGATTAACGGGACATGGGTGCCTTTCGTGTCTGAAGATCGATAAGGGAGCGTGGGTTTGTCGGGGGCAGAGGAAGGTTGCAGACAGAGGGCTGCTCTGCACCAAGCTGCCTGCCTGATGTAATAAGAGTGAAACTGGCGATGGGCGAGCAGTGACATAGAAACAGGCTACAGAGTGCCACTAATATCTAGCAAGGCGTCATGACGTGCACGTGACGTGTGAGCTAGGGACTTGGGGGCTCAAACGCGGATGGGTCAACGTGGGGTGTTGAGGGAGGTCTCTGGACTGCGCAGTGTTTGTGGACGGGGGTGTAGTGCTGATAGTGTTTACTAGTAAGGTGCTGGGGCCTCAAGGCCGGAGTTGGGTGCGTAGGTGACCGACCCTGAAGTGATTTTCTTACTGTAAGAATGTGATGTGTGCCAGAAGTTGAGTTGGGAACTGGAAAAAGCATCTGATATGTTTGACGTGATGTGTGGCGGAAGGCTTGGTATCTTGCAGGCTGGTGTCTGGGAACACTGTGAGTAGGGTTTTCAGGGCTGAGCAAGGAGAGTGGGTGCGCTTCTAGTGGAGGAGACCAGAGTAATGTGGGAATGAAGATGTGGGAGGCAACTGAGAAATGCGTGGATAGCTATTTCAGTGTATAATTTAGTCAGTGTTTGGTCTCGGGTTATTAGTATGCTCAACTGGATCAAGGCTGAGTGGGGTTTAGAGGGGGTTTAGGGCCTGATTCACAAACCGTTTTTCACTGTGTAAACTGGGTAAAAACGCTTTGTGAATCAGGCCCTTTGTGTTAATGGACCGCGCGATACGTCATCAGAGATATGTCGAGTGTGGGCATGTAGCAATAATTCAAGTGGGCCATGTTACACCTTTACGGGATGCGCGAGAGATTGCCCGTATCTGTGTTCAGTGTGGGTATAGTCACACAGATGATGGATGCTATCCCAGTTTATTCGGGGGCTGATGAGTTCGAAAGGATTGGGCGGGTTGCATAGTGGTTATTGTGGGCAAATAATTCAGGCCCTAGTGTGGTATGTACCTCATGAGTGAGTAGGACAGGAGAGGCTAGAGGCTAGCATACACAGAGCCGAGAGAGCTTGGGGCAAATGCGTCCAGGTTGAGTGAGATAAGAACAGTAGGGCCAACTTAGTTGGATGTGCTGTAGTATTTAGTGGGTTGGAGGTAGCTTGTTCTTGAGTCAAAGAAGTGTCGACACAATGTTCAGAAATAAAGAGGCGAGGCCGGAGGTGAATGTGGATTGAGGTTTGGGCACAGCAAGGTTTTACTTGATTGCTTAGGTTCTAATGAGGTGAGGGCAGGCTGCCCTGGGCCCAGTGAGCTGTAGATAACCGAGAGTTGCTTGAGGTGAGCGCCAATTGCTAAGAGTAGAGCGAACCCTGACTGAATTCTATACACTGATACTTGAGTGCCCTGAAGAGTGAGGTATGACACCTCAGAGCTGAGAGGGCTATGTATGAGCAGTTCAGGAATGAGCCAGGTGCTGGGTAGAAAAGGGCACTGAGGTGGATAAGCAAGTGTCTGCAGTTTATAAAGAGCGAAGGCTGGCTTTTGGATAGTGTCACATGTCAGTGGCTCCGCTACGCATTTACTGTAACCATCCTGAGATCCTGAAACCTTACCACTGGCATTTTTTCATATGCAGCTAATTACCCGCTTTTGTATATCCCATTGAAACCAGAATGTATGATTCTGCTAATGCATATATGCATGTTGTCAAGGAATACAAAGAGTGTGAAATAAATAAAATAATTGTAGGATGCCATCGTACTTACAGCCTGGAACTTCCTGAATAAATACATTGGGTGCACTTCTGCTTTAAGAATTATAATGCTACCTTGACTGCTAGAACGACGTGCAGCATAACTCTTGAGCAGTTACAATAATCTTAGATACAGCTGTGAGATACATGTGTACTAATAACATCAAATATTTGACACATTTGTACGAAACCGGAAGTATTTGGCGTTGGGTATAGATAAAAATACATATCTATTGGAAACTAAGTATTTGGCATTATACGGAACGTGAGATGAAGAACTCTGGAATTATATGCAGGGTTAGGTACGATTTATTAGAAACGGGTGGTATTTCGCATTATTCATATCATAAAATACATGTAATTTAGAAGCAGGAACTATTTGTCATTATATACAGCGTAACGTTTTTGTTATTATATGTGAAATATGGCACACGATTTGTTAGAAACCGAGTATTTGGCATTATACAAGCCTTAAGATAGATATTTGTATTTGGTATTATACAAAGCTTAAGATACATTTTTATCGGAAGCAAGAATTAGTTGACATTATACATAGATTAAAATATAGACGTAGAAGATACAGCAAATATTTGGCATTATGCGCAGAGTAAAATACAGATTTGTGGGAAACTCAAAGTATTTACCATTATGAATAATATATAGATTTATTAGGAGCAGGAAATATTTGCCAATGTTTAGTCTTATTGAGTTTCAGTACTGTACTTTGTTTAATTTTGTCTAGAGATGTGGGGCTTGCCATCAGTGAATTCTCTTGGTGCTCACAGCAGGTGTTGCTACTGGACAGCTCTATGTTAATAAATGTATTGAGAGCAGAAGAGTGAATGTCTGGGCACGCCCCGCCTCCTCCGCGTTCCGTCTGAGTTAGAATCTTTGAAATACAGCTATTGTAACACATGCCTTCCTGCAATGGGCATTCAATCCACAGAGCGGTTATCCAACTCCAGGCCTGTCGGATTTTCGGGCTACCCCTCATTAATAGTCATGAGAGAAATTTGCATTCATTGATAGTAAATGCATGCAGGGATATCCTGAAAACCTGCTGGGATTCTGGTCCTCGAGGTCTGGAGTTGGACAGCCCTGAGTGATTTCTGACTGAACCCTTTGCTGGTGTTGAAGGTTCTTCTCTCTGTTCTTGACTGGTGGGGCACTGTGTTTCTGTTTGAAGCATGGTCTCCACAGATCATGACGTGTGACTAAAAGTCGTTATGGTATGTTGAAACATTCTGCAGCAGGTTACAACTCTGTGATCCACCTGGTGAACTCATGCATCAGTTTTGCGTCTAATTTTGCCGAACCATTTGTGAAACCACAATTTTAACTGCTATTGAAATTGTATTTTATTCTATTTGTGAATTGTGTTTTAATATTGAAACATTTTTGTAAAGGTTTCTTTTTTAAATTTGTATATGATTCAAGAAAAAACAACATTGAACCTTTACAAAATGATACGTTACAATTCATCTCTAAACTTCTATACTTCTAAAAGACGAGATATCGTTGTACCAACCACTAAGGTGTAAAACACAAACATAATCAAACCTTAATGCCACCACTTACTTAAGATACACCCTCTCAAAAAACAACAACATTCTCTTCATATACATATTTCGAAATTCACAAGCATCAAACATACAAAAGGGGAAGAGAGACCCATACTCTATGTTCCTTCAACTACAGTTCTTATCTGATTCTCATCCAGCTTCAATGCTTTAATGAAGCTTGCCACCGCTATCCCTGTTGGAGTAGATTGTGGGTATAAACATCTTTTCCAAAGGTCATCCTCGTTTACCCATACAATTTTTTGCAACTTCCCAAAATACATAGCTCTTATTGTAGACAGCACCTGGCATTCCAGTAGCAGATACTTGATATTTTCACTATCTCCCCCCCTTTACAGAACCTGCAACTGGTTTTGTAGTCTGCCAGCTGTTTCCTTCTGGACAATACTTCCCATGTAGACACAAGGTTCTATCTAAAACTCATTACCAAATGTGTGTAGGCTATATCCGGGAATTGCAGTGAATAGGGTGCCGCTATACCCCTCCTAATTTATGTTCATGTGCCAAGTGTGCAAGTGAGGTGTAGCTGTGAAACGGTTCTAATGTGGCTATCCAGTCAGCATCGTACAGGGCCTTTTAAAATTTTTTTTTTACCATTAAGGGGTTTGTTTGAAAAATGTCAAAATCTAAACCTTGGTCTTCCAGTAGGTTATTACCATACTCAGACAGTTTGCCCGGTAGGCTTACAGTATTATTGAACAGGATCAACCATTCCCTGTACACATTTAGCTCCCCATACAGGGATCCATCCCTTGGTTCCCGTAATCAAGCTAAAGAGTTAAATCAGTAGTTTCTGTTGCACTCTTACATTTAGAGACAAAAGGCCCAACTGGTATCGGACAGCAATCAGTGGGACACAGTTCGGTACCTTTAACAATCGTCTCCATAAGAATACTTTGATCTTATCTAATTGTCCAAGAGATTCAGTAACCAGTAGTTCCAGATCATATGTTAGTTTAGGCGCAATCTTTCCTTCGTAGAAGGTAATAGCAGGCTTTAATGAAAATCTCTCAGACTTGCCCTCTACTCTTAACATTTGGTTTAATAGTGCATTTGCCTTTTGTTTTATTACAATGGCCAAATTACTGTTACCTTTATTTGCTGCTAATGCAAACCCCAAATAAGTAACACCGTGGGGCCTTGAGATTGGGATTTTGCCCACAGCCATTTAAAGCTACATGCTCTTTTCTTGTTTGAAAATTGTAGAATCAATTTTTTTTCTGGATTTATCACCAGGCCGTTCTCTTGGGCATATTGCTCAAATGCCACCATGAGGCACTGAAGGCCAATCATGTTCTTGTCGAAAAATTGTCAGCCAACCCTTTACCTGCCATAAAATCGCCCACATCTGACACATACAGATTGTATAGCCAGGGGGCCAACACACACACCTGTCTCTATATTCCTCGAGAGGTCCCCATCCCAATTTAACCAAATCTTTATTCCCAAATTCTCATGTTATTTCATTATGAGTTTCAGTAGCCCCCTGGCAAGCCCCATCCGGCGAGTTTTCCCCAGAGTCTCCTCCGGTCCACCTGGTCAAAGGCCGCCGAGAGGTCTACAGAGCTCACAAACGTACACCCTTCCTTCCCTGTCCATGCCGCCTCCTGGATTGCCCGCATAACCAGACCATTCAAGCTTTTTTAGATGTCCTTCCCACTGACTTGGCCCATTTCTGCAGATGTTTCAGGATAAGGGCCGCAGAAATCTTGCTGTCTACGGTTTATAGTAATAATTTTGAAACCAATAATGTCGAAAGTCATTTTTTTGAAAAAAAATGTGAATTTTTTTTTTAATGCATTTTTTTTCGAAATGGGGGGTTCCCCCCAAATCCCCTTTTTTAATGTTTTTTTTGTTTTACCCATTTTTTTTTATCCCAAACCCCAAAATAAATATATAATAAAAAAACCGGAATTCGAATTTTTTTTTTTTCGACATTATTTTTTCGAAAAAATTATCATTCGACATTATTTTTTTGAAAAAATGACCGACCACCGCTGTCTATGTCCAGTAGTGTAATTTGCCTGTAATTCTTTGGACTTTCGCGGATATGGGTACCACTAGACCCGTGTTCCAGGATTCAGGTATGCACCACGTCTCTATCACATCCTTGAAAAGAAAAGTTACCAACACCACCCATTGTTGTGAGTTTGATTTTAAGATCGTGTTTGTCAGACCATTTTTACCTACATTCTCCCCCGTTTCACAGTCATCATATGATCCCTGCGGCGCATATAGATTTCAAAAAAGCACTCGCCAGGCAGCCTCTGGGACAGCGTTCAATTGTGCTAACCGTAGGGCGCCGTCTTGTACATTAACTATTGCCCAAAAAGCTCTGGAGTATTTTTCCCAATCAAGATGTTCAGCATTAATTTGGCATCCTTCTGGAAAAACTTTGCCCGATTTCCCTTACAGAATCTACTGTAAGCCTGTTTCACAGTTTTAATGCTCCCCTCTTTCCATGCGGTGGTATTGTTAGTGTGCTTAAGTTCCGTAATCCTACATCGCATTTCCACCTTTCTAAAGGTCACACATTCATCATATCGGTGTTCATGTGTCTTTTTCGTTCTAATCCCCCCCTTCCTTTGCCCCTGTGGGCTTTGGACAGCAGGTCAGCAATAGTAAAATCGAAGTTTGCAACATTAAAAACGTTCAATTTCCAATCATACGTTGTTTTTTATCAGATCTGTCACGTTATTGTTTATCTTAGACATCAGTGAAGGGTACCACCATATTCTAGTTCAAGCCACATTTGTCATTACATTTCCACATTTACTTGGCTCATCGTTACCCAATGAAACATCAAACACTGCCCGTAGTATAGAATGATCACTCCAAAAATGTTCTGCATGTCCAAACCCTCACACAAAAGTAGTAGCTGAGCATGCACGAAAACATAACCCAGGGTTGACTTGCTGTTACCCCTATACCATGTGGACTGCGTTGCTAAGTCCCCCTTACATTACCATTCAATTTACTTAGACCCAGGGAGGCCAAAGCGACCATCCATTCCCTACCCGCTTCACTTTTATGGTCTCTGTTGGTCATAACCGGGGCCACGTCCCACTCTTCCCCCTCAAACTCAACCTCTTGGCAATTTACGTCAAGGGCCCCAGCTAAGATGATGTTTCCTCCTGGGTTTGTATTTTGCAAGGCCATAATAACCCCTTTCAGCAACTTTAAGAATGTGTGCTGTACAGCAATTTCCCTGTGCCAATAAACATGAATCCTTAGGGCTGGCTTTCTTTTCTCCCTGCCCCTCACTTCAATTGCCATTGCACCAAACGGGAGGTTAAACACTTCTTTAACCACCAAACCGTGTCCTGATTTTATTCCCACTATCAAACCCCCTGCTTTGCACTCCCCCTCACTCGATCTTGCACTTTGGTAGAACACAGTATAACCATATATTTTCAAAGCCGATGTCAACCAGGTTTCCTGCAGCAATATACAACTACTTTGTTGCAGTTGTTCTGTAGCTAACCGATTGGTCAATAAGTGTGAATTTCCTCTGGTGTTCCATGAGGTCATGCTCAGACCAATCCTTTTGCTAAAAATACATAGAGTCTCTTCCTCCCCTTGGTTTCCTGCTTCCCATGAAGGGCTATTTGACACGAGAGGACCAACGGAAGGGTCTCGTACCTGAGTATACCCTTATATATTCACACATTTGAGGACTCAGGTTGATCAATTCTATGGGGGATATTTAATAAGATATTTAATTCTTAGTTTTGGTTCGCCCTCTTTTGCGGTACTTAGGATTTCTTTAAAAACTGCTTAATAGATGACATTTTTTTTATTAGGTTTCTCTATCCATAGGGTATTAAAAGAGAGTACATATAGACGTATTTCTATCGGATATTTGTGTTTATTCGTCTTAAGAAGTAGTATCCAGTTGTTTCCAGTTTTTCTTAAGAGTTCAGTTCTCCCGTATTTTTTCTTCTGTTCTGGTCTTTTTCATTATTTATCAGAATCCAGTTTAGAAGTTTTAGTGAGTGAGTCCCATCTTTTTTAGGGGGAGTCATAAATCAGGATGTCCGGCGAGTTTCAGGTCGATTATCTACTCGTCTGGGGCTATTCCTGATATTTGTGGCTCCAATATCAGGAATAGCCCCAGACAAGTAGATAATCGACCTGAAACTCGCTGGACATCCTGATTTATGTCCCATGAAGGGCTAACATCACTCCCGACCAGTGTGCCACCAACTTCCTTTTTTCTTTCCCCTCCCCAATCTCTAACCTCTCTGACCACTCCTTCCATTGAATTAAACACAACTTTCAAGTGTGTTAGAGCTCCTGCCCCCTCCTTTACTGGCTGAGTCTCCATTTCCTCCACCCGGAACCCTAGCCTGTGCAAGCTTCCGCCTTCCATTTGTACTAGGTCCTTTACCAGTTTCGATTTGAAGGATAATGTGCATTTGCTGTTGTTTTGCCTGTCAGGAAATGCCATCTCCCTCGAGGTTATTGCTAATAGCCTCGGCACCTCCGGCACCTCCGTGAAGATGGCAAGAACATTTAGGCGGTTTAGACATACAGGAGTATTGAATCCCAGGATGCTTATAAGGGAGAGTCTAAACCCTTTATTTCCTCCTTTTTTGTGTTCTGTTTCATATACTTTTCTTCGTTTGTCCCGCCCCCGTTTTTTACCCCCTTCGGGCCTTGGTTGCTACCCCAGTCATTCTTTAGGATGCTATAGGTATGGCCCTCCTGCTGTTCCCTCTGGATGGGTACCCCCGAGAGGCCCTCCTCTCTACCCCCAAAGTTTCTTTTAAACCTTACACAAATAAAGAAATAATTTTGCTGGACTTTCAGATCTGTATTTTCTTTCCATACAGTGCACAGTTTTGTAGGGTTTGTGCACCTTTCAGCATAAATTAACCCAGAAGTGAAAACAACTGTGTAGAAATGTTTGACTAGCAAATATCTTATTTTGCTAATATTGATTAATTGATAATAGTATGACATTTGTTTTAAGAACGTCAAACTGTAATTGTATTTCTTTTCAAATGAAAACCCATTACTTAAATAGAGGATCTCCTCTGCCCTTGCCACTCATTTGTATTGTGCACCATCCCTAACCTTGCCCTTAACGCACTTTACCTACTTGAACCCAATGCTTCCCAATCTCTGCATATTTTGGCAGAAAAACACAACAGGCCTTGCACATTCTTAAAAATCCCACTAGACCTGCAGGGCGAGTTCCTTGGTTAACATACTCGATGTGCACTTACCCCGTGGTCATGAGTGACAACATACTGACCAGTGCTTTCTGTAAAATGGAGCATGTCAACATAAACAGACTTCATAAAGGCCAGCCATGGACAGTGAATCTTTTATTTGCCGTTTACTGTAAACAAAGCTTGTTTGCAGTAAATGTCAAATAAAGGTTTCAAACATCTCATACTCGCCAACAAGGTCGAGTACCATGCCAATGGTGCTCGCCCTTCATAAAATCTGCTTGCCAATGTGAGTGGGCAAGTAGATTTAGCGAGCCCTGCTTAATATTACAAGAGAACCACTAAAGTACGTTTTTAGGGGCAAACTGCGCTGCAGGATTTGGGGGACAAGGGAAGTGTTTGTTTATTTGTTTGTTTGTTTATTTAGTATGGCGCGCAAAACCCAGGGGTAACACGGCGCAACAGATAGCTGGAGGATAAGGTTACATAGGAACTTAGTTACATGATAAGGCACATATGAGGATATAGCATAGCAGGGGGATTATGTTTGTAGCACTAAAGTACCACTGCAGCCTCCAAAGAATTGGTTTGAGGTACATACCCTTTTCCCCCACTCATGGCGCATAGGCAGGCCTGTAGGATTTTTGAAGAACGCTTACCACAGTAACTGGGGCCACATTAAAATGTGGGGAAGAGGAAAAAGGGGTACATGGGAAATGAGTGAGAGACAATGCGGGGAAGAGGAGAAGAGAGAAATAAGGGGTTGAGATGGTAGAAAGACGTCACCTCTGACTGTGTTTTTGCATAGGGCTTAGTTATGAAGAACAGTGTGAAGGGGAGTAGAGCAGAGAGGTACCAGACACTCAGTCTTCTCCCTGCACTGTGACTACAGACACACTTTCTCTTTTGTTGGCCCTCACCCTAATAAATATATGTACTTGTGGAGCTTAGACTGAGACTGTGAGAGAGAACTACCACTCATTTCACAAGGCCAGGGCTGTGTAAACACTTGTCATCCAGATGTTTTAGACTGCAGCTTCCACTAGCCCTAGTCAGTCTATTCAGTGGTGGATTTATGGGAGACATAGTCCAAAACATTTGGAGAGTCACAGGCTGCAGACCCCTGCCCATGGCAGACAATAATTCAGGCAGCACAAGGCTGCCAAGGTTTGTTTGAGGGAGATCACAGAATGCTTAAGGAACGGATGGGACACTCTCCTGGACCTTTGCTGGGTCTAGATCCCAAAGCCTGATGCTAAGCTGTTGTAGGGGCGGGGAACCTCACTTTAGAAGCTCTGCCGGGGCCTGGGCTGTACATCAACATATCAAAAGAAAGGTTTCAACAATATCCTGACATCTATGTTCAGCGTTTGTACCCTCATATTCATTATAGTATAAATCAAAATGTATAAACATTCATTAAAAAAATAGGTCTTTAGTAACCGCTCACGGTGTAACATACACCGTTCTAGCATATCTTAAAGGTCAATATCGGTCGGTAATTCATAGGGTCTCTTCTGCCCCCTTGTTAAATATTGGACTCACCACTGTTCGCTTCTAGGAAGGGTGCGTAGGTCCCTGTGACTTATTAATTGTCATTGAAAAGGCTACATGTATAGGTAACTGTCTTCTTTTGAATTTGGAAGGCATATTTGTATCAGATGTAATGAGAGGCATGCACGATATAAGAACTGTATCTAAGTTCCATCGATTACATGGGCCTCTAAGAGGTGTCTTTGTAGACGTGTAATTGTCAACCGTGTTCCATTGCAAAGTCCCTGTGATGGCATCAGATTGCATAGTAGCATAATTACTTCACCCAGCTCATGAGTAGGCATTCGTCCTACAGCATTTCGCTCTTTAGAGACTAAAATGTTGAGCCAGTAATTGACTGTTCATTGACACTGGAAATGCTGTGCCCTGTGTAAAGAGAAGTGGGTGTGGAAAGAAGTAACTTGAAATTTTTCCAAATGTTTACAAAAGTGGAAGGTGACCGCGTAGAACCATGCTCATTCTGTTTGTTAAAATGATAGCTATTGTTGAAGTGGAAGAGCACACAGGTGCACATTGCCATTTGGACAGCACAGAGCAACCTAACACTGATAAATTGCATCAGCTGAGTATGGAAACATGCCTACACATTTTTATATATATAGATTTCGAAATGATTAAAATCTAAAAGCTTTTTACAAAATCCAATACAAAATTCCACAATTACATTCATATGGCCATTCACACACATACAATGATTTATAGAAAATCACATGCTTCATCTTCATACATAATACCTCATGCTTAGAGCTATATGTCTCAGAACGCTGAGTCTTAATACTCCTAATCCTGGAATATGTACAGATATATGTGTTCATGGTTATCTGTACCCACATACCATACATGTCTATTAGGTGCTCACAACTGCTGGACATTACTCAGGGGTTAAAGTTATTAACTGTGTGATCACCTCAATTCACAATCATCACCTAGAGAAATCTAAGGACACATTTTTATCCAAGTTGACATTCCAACAAAAATGCAATCTTGCACCAAATATTTCATCTTATGTAGTATTCGAAAAAGGGACACAAATAGTGGGAAACCATTTTCTAAACTAATAGTACTTGTGCGCAAATTCATTAATTTAATAACTCCCCACATACATATGATAAAGAGTTTTTAACTACCTGGCACAATTCCCATGGTTACTCCTCTTTAACACTCCTTGTTTCTTTCTACATAACAATGAATGTCCTCTGTATTTTATCAACCTGCTGGCTTGCCTGTAAATAATCACAAAGTCATGCGTAAAAATTAGATACCGCCCATATTGATGAACATTCATAATTTTACACATTGACAACAATGACCAACTCCTAGTGAAAACCAAGGACTTTACAAGTGTAATAAATTGGGTTATTACTGCGGCTGTCATCTCAGTAAGGAACACATTGAGTCGGCTCATGTATTTCAGCCCGTATAGGCATAAAGTTGGACGGTACTATCTAAAATATGAAGGCCTGATTAAAGGTCTGCCCATAAGGATAATGTTTTTAATGAACTGTTTGCACCAGGACAAAACCACTAGTGCTTACCCTAAAGCCAACATTTGGAGTGCCCACTAGTGTATCAAGACACTGCCAATATCTCTGAGGGAGAAAAGGTGAAAAGAGAATGGAGGAAATAAATTTAGAATCTGGCAATGGTATACAGCAAGTCATGATATAAATAAAGAGCTTTGTATATCAAAACGAAAATAAAATGGGAAGGATCCAATGTTCAGAACCTCCATTATGGGGCTTATATAATGCCTAATTTCATTTCTAGGAGCATGGTGACTCAGTGTTCTAACTTGATGGGTCCGACTTGATGGTCGTGCAGTTATGAAATGCCTCCGTCCCCAAGTACCGCTCGAGCAGAATATAAACACTGCCCGAGCAATCTTTGAGGCCACAGGAAGGAGTGTTGTCGTCAGCCTGGTATTGAGAACGCCGGAAGGACCCCTGAGCGCTATAAGGCAAAAGGTTATAATCAGGAATACACTCTATAATGGCAATGGGCAATTGATAGGAAGAGTTAAACAAGATGCAGTGACACCAGCTTACCTAATAGAGATGGAATGTAGGTAGAAAACCTACGCAGGGAAATCCACGGCAAGCTGGAATGGTGTAATAGGCACTCCTTCCCAGTACCTCGTGGAGTGTGGCAAGATCTGTAGCAAGGCTTGAAGCAATCCGAAGGTTGCAAAACAGAAGGGCAATCCAAGAGTAAGTCCAGAGTATACCAGGGGTCGGATGTCCAGAAAATCAGAGAGCACGCCAATATCCAAGGGTAATCCAATAGCAAATCCGAAAAGAGTTCCAAGGTCGAAGCAAACAAGAGCAAGGGTAATGCGTGACAGTCCTCCGTAGAAGTTGAAGTAGCTGTGAAGCAAAGAGTCTTGTTTGCCGGCCTCTTTTGAAGGGGCGAGCGGTATCACGTGACGTATCACGTGACTGCTCGCGTACGTTGCATGGAGCGCAACGTGGCCAGTGATTGGAGCCGCCGGCACTTCCTGGTATTCTGACGTTGCCGGCTGTGCAAGAGGCGCCATGGCAGACGCCAACGCGGAAAAGGGCGAAACGAGGCAGATCCGCCCAACATGGTATTCCGCCTGCCGTGTTTTCCCTGCTGGTGGTGTGAACGGGAAATACTACGGCGAGAGGCGCCTGAGGAGGAGAGATGTGAAGAGGGAAAGGACGTGTGAGAGGGCGTGACAGAGCCCCCCCTCAAAGGCCCACGACCGCGTGGGCTGGAAGGATGCTCCCGATGAAACTTGGCCACCAGGCGAGAAGCGTGAACATCTCGAGCAGCAACCCAGGAGCGATCTTCAGGGCCATAACCCCGCCAATCCACCAGATACTGCAGCCCACCCCTGTGTACACGGGAACCCAGTATTCCCTGGACCTCAAAAACATCAGGAGAAGAGACAGAGACCGGAGCAGGAGGGGCAGCTAATCGGGTAGGACCATGGCAGGGCTTAAGCATTGAGACATTGAAAACTGGGTGGATTCGCCAAGCAGGAGGTACCGCCAGACGCATAGCCACCGGATTCAGAACCTTGGCCACCTTGTAAGGACCCACAAAGCGAGGGAGAAGCTTGCGACAACCAGGAATGTGTAAATGCCGAGTGGAGAGCCAAACCCTGTCCCCCACCTTGTATGCAGGAGCCTCTGCCCTCTTCCTGTCAGCTGTGGATTTCATGGAAGATTGGGCCTCACGCAAATGGATCAAAGTCTGGGCATGTACTGACACTAAATCCCTAGCGCAGGCCGAGGCAGCGGGGGTATCAGAAGAGGAGTGATCTGGCAGAGGAAGAGTACGAGGATGTTGGCCATAGAGAGCGAAGAATGGTGAAAAACCAGTAGCAGAATGCAAAGAGTTGTTATAAGCAAATTCGGCAAGATGCAATAAATTAAGCCAAGTGTCCTGATATTGTAACGTTAGGCAACGTAGGTATTGCTCCAATGACTGGTTAACCCTCTCAGTCTGCCCGTCACTCTCTGGATGGTAAGCAGAGGAATAATGAGCATCAATTCCCAACAGAGAGGTGAGGGCCCGCCAGAAACGAGAGGTGAACTGTGTGCCTCGATCGGACACCAAAACATGAGGCAGGCCAAAGAGACAGAAGACAGACTTAAAGAAGTGCCTGGCCAAAACCGGGGCTGAGGGTACTCCCTTACATGGTACAAAACGAGCCATTTTGGTATAGGAGTCGACAACAACCCATATAGTATCGAAACCCTGTGTGCGTGGCAAATCAGTAATTAAGTCCATTGAGACCGTGTGCCAGGGACGTGGAGGAACCGGGAGAGGAAGAAGAAGACCCAAAGGCCGGCCCCTACGTGACTTGCCCTGAGCACAGACTGGACAGGTATTGACATAATTCTGTACGTCTCGTTTCATAGCCGGCCACCAACACCATCGTTTGAGTAATTCTAGGGTACGATGCTGCCCGGGGTGACCATTGATGGCAGCATCATGAGACCATTCCAACGCCAAATTCCTGGTTTCACTCGTGGGAAGAAAAAGCTTCCCATGTACAAAGGGCAGCCCATCCTGCATAACGGGATCCCATTCTGCTAGTGACTGTGGATATCGGGAGACCCATTGTCGTATGGTGGACTGCAATGAAGGTGATGGTGTGCAAACACAAACTACGTGAGACTCACTCAACAAGGTTTCAGGGAAGGATGGTAGAACTTCCCCCCCAGGAGAACGAGACAGGGCGTCTGCTTTCCCATGCCCTACACCAGGTCTATGTTTGACCACGAAGTCGAACGCGGCAAAGAAAAGGTGCCAACGTACTTGTCGACTATTGGTACATTTCAAGGATGCAAGGTCTTGGAGATTCTTATGGTCTGAGAACACCACCGTCTGGTGTTTTGCACCTAGAAGGTGATGTCTCCAGGTCTGCAAAGCGTCCTTAATGGCCAATAGTTCTTTTTCTGTGACTGTGTAGTGTAATTCACTTGTTGTGAACTTGCGAGAGTGAAATGCTACCGGATGTAGCCGACCAGTGGCAGGACATGGCTGGGACAGTACAGCTCCAAGTGCATAAGAGGATGCATCTGCCTCAAGGACAAACGGGAGTTCAGGGTCAGGGTGTTGTAACACCGGAGCAGTAGTGAACATAGTTTTCAGAGAATCGAAAGCATTTTGTTGTTTTTCGGACCAGACATAGGGAACTGAAGGACTAGTGAGCGCAGTGAGCGGTGCTACAATAGAAGAAAACCCAGCTATGAACCGTCGGTAAAAGTTGGCAAAACCCAAAAACGACTGTAATTGCTTGAGTGTGGTCGGAATCGGCCAATCGTTTATTGCCCGGACTTTGGACTGATTCATGGAGAGGCCTCCAGGAGAGATATGGAACCCCAAGAACTCAACCTGGCTGGTATGGAATATACACTTTTCAGGTTTAGCAAATAGTGCATTGGCTTGCAGACGTAACAACACTTCCTTGACATGTTTGATGTGTTCATCGAGAGAGGAAGAGAAGACCAATATGTCATCTAAATACACTACTACGTATGTGTTCAGGATATCGCCAAATATGTCATCCATGAAGCGCTGGAACGTAGCAGGAGCATTACAGAGACCAAACGGCATAACTGCATACTCAAACAGCCCTTGTCGTGAGCAGAAAGCCGTCTTCCATTCGTCTCCCTCTCGTATGCGTATGAGGTTGTATGCACCCCGTAGATCCAATTTGGTGTAAATTGTGGCATGAGTAAGTTTGTCCAACAACGGGGTAATAAGGGGAATAGGATAGCGGTTTTTTACCGTGATGGCGTTCAAACGCCTGTAATCAATGCAGGGACGGAGATCCCCTTCCTTCTTTGGCACAAAGAAGATGGGACTTGCAGCTGGAGAGGTTGATGGGCGAATATGACCTAGACGCAGAGCCTGCTGTATGTAATCCTGAAGGACTCGCTCCTCTGTTTGGGTTAAGGAGTATATCCGCCCCTTTGGGATAGAGACGTCTGGGATTAAATCAATGGGGCAGTCGTAAGATCGATGTGGAGGAAGGCCTTCTGCAGAGCCTTTGTCAAACACTGCCCGAAATTCATAATACTCAGGAGGTATGTTATTTGTGACCGCCCCTATCATGTGTGAGTCTGGGGAATCGGACCTGTCTTCTATGTCTAATGAAGCGACTATCCCTAGGATGTCTGCGGGACTGGAAACCTGAGGTGCCTCAAGCAGGCAGTAGTATTGACATGTTTCGGATTCAAAGAGTACCTGACCTGTACCCCAGTTAATCAAAGGATTATGCCTCTTTAGCCAAGGAATGCCCAGGATAACACCAAACTGAGGCGTAGCTATGAGGTCAAAAGACATGGTCTCTCTGTGGACTTCCTGTATGACTAATTCCAGAGGGGCTGTCTGGTGTAAGATCTGTCCAGAGGTTAATGACGTCCCATCTACTGCATGAACTGGTTCGGGGTGTTTCTTTTGGACCAGAGGTAAGTTTAGAGCATTGGCTAGCGCTATGTCTATAAAGCAACCAGTAGCACCAGAGTCGATCACTATTTGTATTGCATGGGAAACTCCTGCAGCTAGGTTTAAGGAAGCTTGCACCACCACAGGTCGAACGGGACCAAAAGCAAGATCAGAGGTATTAGGTATAGGACTCGCCCCAACCCCTGATCTCAAGGGCGAGTCTTCGGAAAACCCGGAGCTTTGTTTCTTGGTCGACGGGGACACTCCTTTACAAAGTGCCCATTGAGTCCGCAGTAGTAGCAAGCGTTGTCTGCCCTCCTGCGCTCCCGTTCGGCATGTGTGATAGGACTGCGTACCCCGCCGATCTGCATGGGTTCAGGTAAGGTGCTAGATGAGGTTGAAGGTGAGCTCTGGGATATCCCTGCTTCCCCCTTACGTTCTGCCCGTCTGGAGTCGATTTGCAAGGTTAAATCTACCAGATCAAGATAAAGTGTGGGAAGGGAGGGCACTACAGACAAAGCATCCTTCATGGAACCACACAGACCCCGATAATAGATCACTGCCTTCTTATTCTCTGGCCATGAAGTCTCGGTGGCGAGTTGATTAAACTTGGTAATATACTCAATGAGAGTAGATCGACCTTGAGTGAGATCTAAGAGCTCCATGTCTCTGGATTGGGCTTTATATCTAGTGTCAAAAACCTTAGCCATTTCTTGAGTCAATAATTCGAAATCGTACAGAGCGGGATGATTACTCTCCAAAAACGGATTGGCCCATGTGGCTGCTACACCCGACAAATGGGAGAGTAGAAAAGCCGCTTTAGAGACTGGGTCAGAGAAAGCTTGAGGTCGGCATAAGAAATGTAGTTTGCACTGATTTATAAAAGTGCGATATTTCAACGGATCTCCCTGGTACCTCTCAGGGGCTGCTAGGGGAAATGGAGTCTGAACCACCACAGACGGGACTGGCAGAGTAAGTGGAGTGATGGGGGTGTTATGAGATGAGGCAGCATCGCCGAACTCAGCGTCAGCAGGTAAGGGATGTCGGGTGCTTTGCATGGCATCAAGACGATGGTTCAGTGCAGTGGTGGCAGAGGCTAAATCAGTGCGGAGGGCAGTGGTAGCAACTGCCATATCTGTCCTAAGCGATGTCACTGCTTGCATTAAAGCAGTCACAGGGTCCCCGGCTGAAACATCCATAACTAGACGACCATAAGGCTTCACAGTCTGTTCTAACTTGATGGGTCCGACTTGATGGTCGTGCAGTTATGAAATGCCTCCGTCCCCAAGTACCGCTCGAGCAGAATATAAACACTGCCCGAGCAATCTTTGAGGCCACAGGAAGGAGTGTTGTCGTCAGCCTGGTATTGAGAACGCCGGAAGGACCCCTGAGCGCTATAAGGCAAAAGGTTATAATCAGGAATACACTCTATAATGGCAATGGGCAATTGATAGGAAGAGTTAAACAAGATGCAGTGACACCAGCTTACCTAATAGAGATGGAATGTAGGTAGAAAACCTACGCAGGGAAATCCACGGCAAGCTGGAATGGTGTAATAGGCACTCCTTCCCAGTACCTCGTGGAGTGTGGCAAGATCTGTAGCAAGGCTTGAAGCAATCCGAAGGTTGCAAAACAGAAGGGCAATCCAAGAGTAAGTCCAGAGTATACCAGGGGTCGGATGTCCAGAAAATCAGAGAGCACGCCAATATCCAAGGGTAATCCAATAGCAAATCCGAAAAGAGTTCCAAGGTCGAAGCAAACAAGAGCAAGGGTAATGCGTGACAGTCCTCCGTAGAAGTTGAAGTAGCTGTGAAGCAAAGAGTCTTGTTTGCCGGCCTCTTTTGAAGGGGCGAGCGGTATCACGTGACGTATCACGTGACTGCTCGCGTACGTTGCATGGAGCGCAACGTGGCCAGTGATTGGAGCCGCCGGCACTTCCTGGTATTCTGACGTTGCCGGCTGTGCAAGAGGCGCCATGGCAGACGCCAACGCGGAAAAGGGCGAAACGAGGCAGATCCGCCCAACATGGTATTCCGCCTGCCGTGTTTTCCCTGCTGGTGGTGTGAACGGGAAATACTACGGCGAGAGGCGCCTGAGGAGGAGAGATGTGAAGAGGGAAAGGACGTGTGAGAGGGCGTGACACTCAGATGGATATTTGGCAATAATTTCCAGCGTGACTGGACGGTTCTGAACCTTGAATCCTTCCCATTATATTTTCATATTACTATACAAAGCTCTTTATTTATATCATGACTTGCTGTGGACTTTCATGGACCCCAAATTCACTGACTGCCATGCATCTCTTCCCATCTCTTTAGTATCTGAGCAGTTTCTAGTTCCATTTGCAACCGGCTTGCTTCCTGATCTGTGAAACCTTGGAGAAGATGGATGCCCAACTACCCAAGAAGAGAGATGAGAAACAACATGCTGATTTTAAGGGAAGTTGGAGTGACAGGATGCTATATTGGAAAGGCCAATGGTATATCGCAGCGGTTGGTGTCTATGTCTTAAATAATAGCTGGGGCTGAGGATAGGAGGAGGGCCAGCAGGCAGAATTGCCAAAAAGCAGAATGTTCAGGTGCAAGATTACCAGTGTGGGCCCACTGCAGAGGGTCAACACTTGATGTGTGAGGGTGTGAATGAGAATAGAATTGGAAGGTGTGCTTTCTGTCGATCCTGGCGTAAGCCTGATGGAAAGCTCTTTGAATTTGGGCCCTAGAGACATGGGACACTGATCTGCAAAGCCCAGCTGCAAAAGTCTACCATAATGTTTTGATTTTATAACAAACAAATCATAATTTACACTCCCGACATTTTCAGTTACAAGTGTCATAGTATTCCTTACATGTTTTCTCCTTAATGTCTTCACCCCTCCCTTCCCCGTTAACTCGAGCTCTACCGCCTGTACCTCTGACTTCCGTTACTCAGGGTTAATTCTCTTCCTGGTTCTTGGGCAGGTCATCATCGCTGGGGTCACTTTGGGTGTACCCATGCAACGAGGCTATCATTTGTCTCCATTCCATCAGTGATCCTACTTCTTCCCCCTCCCCCCTGTTTGCCGCCTCGTACCATGCCACTGTCTCCGCATCTGCCCACTTTAAGAGGTCCTTCCACCACATCTCTAGTCTGGGTCTATGAGCGGCTTTCCAGCTCATGGCAATCCTCCTCTTGCCCAGGATGTATGCTAAGTCTTTAGTTTACATATGTGTCTCAAGTTGCGTGGCCTGGTGAAGCCTCCCCAGCATTCATGCCCATATGGATTCCACGTCCAGTTTAATTCCCTTATCAGATAGCTTGTGTTTAATTTCCCCCCAGAACTTCCCAACCTCCGGGCATGCCCAGAACATGTGGATCATCCCTGCTCCCTCCTCTCCACACTTATGGCATTTTTGTGCCTCTGCGTTTCCAAATTTTGCTATCATTTGGGGGGGTCATGTATGCTCTGTGGGTAACATATAGTTGGATCTGTTGCAGCCTAGCATTTCTGGACACCTTCTTGTGATATCTTTGGGCCCTCTCCCATTGCCCATTTTGCATGGCCTCTCCCGCCTCCTCCTCCCAATCCCGCCGTAATTTGAGTGGCTCCTTTCCCACTCTTAACATTGTTAATTCGTATATTCTGGATATTTCATGCCTTCCCTCCGAGATGTCATACATCGTTTCAATGGCAGTATCCGATGGCTCCGCTAGCGCTATTTCGGACCACGTTTCTTTCACCCTTTTGACTATTCTTCTATATGTGATATGCTGTCCCGCCTGTACCCCAGTTCCATCCATTATTGTTTGGAAATCCATAGCCTCCCCCTCCTGCCAGATATCCCCTAGGGTAGCTAGGCCCACTTACTCCCAATATTTCCGGATCGCTTTTCTTAGCTGGTCATCTGCTCCACATAGCGCCATGAGTGGCGCCTGCGGGGAGCACGGGGTCGGGCCTCCTATGGTCCGGCACGCCTTGTGCCAGACCTCCCAGCACAGTGTTACCAATCTCGGCCTACCCCGCATCTCTGACTTGGGTAGCCATATTAGTTCTCGTAGGAAGTATGGGGCACTCTCATCCTTCAGCAGCCTGGATTCTGCTGTCTTGTCCTCCGCCAGCCACCTGGCTACATATTGTAATTGCACCTCTAGGTGGTATATCTCAAGGTTCGGTAGATATATCCCCCCTCTGTCGTACGTATTCTGTAGTTTCCACAGGGCCACCCTGTTTCTTGTGTTGTGCCACAAGAAACCTCTGCACATGCTGTGTATTTTAGTGAAAAAGCACCTGAGCACCATGTATGGGATGTTTGTGAAGAAATGCAATAGTCTACGCAGGACCACCATTTTCAACAGGGCCACCCTCCCTACCATGGCCAGGGGGAGTCTTGCCCAGAACTCCATGCTGTTCTTAACACCCTCCACTGCTTTCTCCGTATTGTGCTTGTGCTCTGCCGCCACCGTATGGTAAATGTTGATACCCAGGTATCTGAACGTTTTGGTCTGCCAAGCTATCTGCAAAGTGGGCAGGTTTGTCTGTGGTATGCCTCGGTATCTACCCAGGGGGACATGTTTGATTTCTTGGGGTTGACCGTTATTCCTGGTAGAGCCGCATAGCGCTCCATCACTTCTGGGATGTATTGTAGGTTCTCCTCCGGCTAAGGCAGATACAGGAGCATATCGTCTGCATATAATGATATCAGGTGCAGTCCCCCTTTGGTGCGCACCCCTACCTCACTGTATTGCTGTCTTAGATAGAATGCTAGTGGCTCAAGTGCGAGGATGTACAGCATCGGAGACCATGGGAACCCTTGTCTCGTGCCTCTGCTTAGTTGCCATCTCTCTGAGATGATTGCTCCCGTTTTTACTCTAGCTGTGGGGGAGCTATACAGCATTTTCACCCAATGCAGGTACCCAGATCCCATCCCATATTCCTTTAAAGCTGCCATCAGAGACTACTGCTATTTCATTTGGTTTGCCCTCTGTCTGCTGTATGATGTGGTGGAGCCTCCTATGGTTATCAGATATGCACCTGCCCGGAACGTACCCAATTTGGTCGGTGTGTATTAGTTTGTTTATCACCAGCTTGAGTCTGTTTGCGAGTACTGCTGTAAGGATTTTGCTATCTTGGTCCAGCATGGATAGCGGTCTATATGACCCACAATCTGCACTGGGCTTGTCTGGTTTAAGGAGGGGAATGATTACCGCTCTAAGTCTCCATGTTGGAATTCTGGCTCTTGGAGGCTGGTGTCGCCACTCCAGGACCAAAGGGGAGTGGTCTGATAATATCCTAGCTTTGTATTCTGAGCTCGCTATTTCTCCCGCTATTCCGGGTGTGGTGAACATGTAATCCAACCTCGTATACAAGTTATGTGGGGCCGCATAGTGTGAGTAGTGTCTTGCTGTCGGGTGCTGCCTCCTCCAGATATCGTCAAGCCCAAAGTCTCTCAGCAGGGCCCGTAACGCTCTTGCTGCGGGGGCAGGTTTATCTAATTTCATATCCGATCTGTCTAATTTGGGGTCTAGCGTACAATTGAAGTCCCCCTCATATGATCGCCCCGCCCATGAGGTGGCTGATTTTTCTGTATAACGATTTATAGTAGGTCACTGTATCTTGGTTGGGGGCATATGTGTTTATAATACTTAGTTCCCTATTCTCCAACTGCCCTTGGAGCGCTACCATCCTTTCATCTGGTTCCAGCATGGTCTGTAATATCTGGAAAGGCACCTGTGGTGCCACCCAAATGATCACCCCCCTAGCATATGCTGAATATGTTGCACCTATAGTAGTGCCCGTCCACCTTTTTTTAATTACCTCCTGTTTCTCCTTAGTGAGGTGAGTCTCTTGCAGCAGGGCTATGTCTATTTTTTGCCTCCTCAAGTACATCATCACTTTATTTCCCTTCAAGTAGGAGTTGAGGCCCCTGACGTTCCAGGTTATTATTCTGAGGTCACCCATCGCCCTTCCGGTCCTTTTCCCCCATCACTCGCTCCATGATCATTAGCCCGAGAATGCGTAATCTGGGTTATGCGCAGAAGCGCGCGGGTGCATGCTTGTTCCCTAACCACTATCACTTCAAACTCCCCAACTCCCTCACCTCCCCCCTCCCGCCCAATTCCGCTTTCCCCCACCTCCCTCCCTCCCCCTTTCCCAACCCCAACTGAACTCCCAACTCCCCACCCGCCCATTCCCCTCCCAACTGTTCCCCAGCTCCATCCCTGGATCTCAGGGTCCCCCACATCTGGCCCCTTTCTCGGCGCTGCCTGTACTTGGGACCCAGTGGGCAGATGCTGCCCTATCAGCGCACCTGCTAATACACCTAGTGGGGATAGAACCCATGTGTCCTGTGGCTCCGATATAACTATGAGTCGCTGCGCTGTGCATCACGTGTCTAATCTACTCGTCTCTATATTCCAGTCCACAATGTTCCTTTGGCGAGTGCGTATAACAGGTGGTTCCCCCTCTTCTACCTCCCAACCTTAACCATCCCTACGTTTTTTACCCCTGGAATGTCTCTCTCCCCCACCATTAGCCCCCATGTTGTCAGATCACCTAGCCTGTATCCAGCCAGTTTGCCGCTTCCTCGGGGGTCTCGAAAAAGTGGGCTTTACCTTTGTGCAAGGCTTTCAATTTCGCTGGGCAGAGGAGCATATATTTCAACCCAGCTTTGCGCAATCTACTTTTGACTGCCACGTAGTTGTATCACTGTCTCTGTACTAACATGGTGTAATCCGGGTAAGCCGTGATCGTTTCTGACACTCAAGTTATTGTTCCACCTTTTCGGAAAAATTCTAGGATCTTTTTTCAGTCTCTATAGTTCAATATTTTGGCAATGATGGCGCGGGTGGGGCCCCTGGTTGAGGTCTTCTCGTCTGGGCCCTGTGTGCGAACCCCTGTGAAAGTTTACCAGCTCCTATTTCTTGGAGTATCATGTTCTTGACGTAATCCGTGGGGTCCGTGCCTTCTTCTCCTTCCGGTAGGCCTACCACTCGTATGTTACTGCGTCTCGTGCGTCCCTCCGCTTCTTCTGCTCGGTTTTCCAGGTTGGCTACCTGTTGTTTCAATATATGGACCTCTCTTGAATTGGCGGCGCTAACCTCCGTATTTGTCCTAACGGTGCTCTCCAAGCCACTTGTTCGGTCTGCCAACGCCCTCACATCTTGCCTTAGTAGATTGACATAAATTCCCACAGCATCTAGCTTCGATTCCGGTGCCTCTTTCAGCTCAGCCATCGTCGTCCCCCACAAGGATTTTAGTTCTGTGATAGCTGCGAGGATCCGTTGATCATCTCTTGGCGAGCTTGCATTCTCTTGCGTCGTGGTCCAGGCCTGTGTTGGCGTAATTGGGGGCTGCTGTGCTTTGGTGAATATGTCCATGGCCGTCTGCTTTCCTTTTGCTTCTATTTTGGTCTATTGTGTGGGCGTCACCGTATGCCTTTATTGCCTCGGTTCTCGTGGCGGTGCACTGCTTCATTCACTCCGCCGCGGGCTCCTGATAATATTGCTCCCCGCCTCACTTTTGCATGACTCGGGTATGTCCCTACTGGGGACCGATCCCATGCCTGGTGTGCAGAAGTCCGTATGTGCGCACTTTCCTTTGATGCGCTTAAGCACTTCTGGTGTCCAGTTCTTGGCTACAACTCTTCTCAATTGCGGTCCCTGGCCTCAGTGATCCCTGCGCAGCCTCTCCATAAGATGCGGTGTCTGCCAGTCATTAGCGTGTAGCTGTTTATTTTGTGCGGTCCTACCACCAGTCTACCCATGTTTGGGGGCAGGTCAGTCTCAGGCGTGGTGACTCGTGGCAGTATGTGGGGCTGCCCTTAAATTGCAGTCTTGCTGCTTGCTGTGGGTTTCTCCGTTCCTCCTTCAACCCTGCCTAGAGTGTCTCCTTCACATAGCGTGCACTATGTTGCCTTCGCCTCCTGGGGTTACCCTGATTCACTTGGGGTTTGGCCCTCGTCCTCCCCTGTTGAGGTCACAGTGTTGCTAGGCCTGTCTATTGTGCTGTGGCTTGTTTCCTGTGCCGCTTACACTGTTTTCCCTGCAGTCTGTTGTTTGTAGACTGCAGGTAGTACTTTGTTCTTCCACAGTCACTGTACTAAGCTGCCTGTGCAGCTTCCAGATAAAGTCACCGCCCCAGGCCTTGTGCGCGTTGTCCCGTTAGGGCTGTTTTGTCCTGCCATGTGTCTTGTGCAGTGGGGCTCTCAGCGCCGGCTACACTTCCATGACAATGCACCCACCGTTGCAGGGCCGCAAGCCCCGGTACCCCTGGTGTCCTCCCAAGCGTCGCTGCCTTTCGCCTGTGTCCGTGCGCTCCTCGTGCTTATGTGCAGTGTTGCACCTGGGGGCGCCGGCCATCGGATTGCTTCTGTTCCACCCGGGCCTCTGGGGCCAGACCTGCAGCTCCACACGCCTGGCTGTCCTCCGCCCGCAGCGTGTATACAAAACGCACACGGCAGGGGGCCTCTGAATGCTCCTTTAGCAGTTCAATGCAGCCAGGGCGGCCAGCTTCACACCACTGGTCTTTTCGCAACACTTTCCTGTCTGCTCATGGGCCAGTGTTGTAACGCTGCCACAGCTGACAAGCTCCCCACAGCGACGTGCCAGCTCCTTCTTTCTCGGCGGCCCACTCCTCCGCTGCTATTGTCACCTTAGAGGGTCCCGTTGTCTCGGGTCTTGTTGTCGGTTTCACGGCCCGCGACCTGAGATACAAAGTATCATATCTCCTGCCACACTGTTCCAATCCTCCAGCTGGTTCGCTTTTCTTGGTCCCTGCACATTTATGCACATTTAGTGCTCTTTTGGGACTGGACTCTGCAGTCAGGCTGCACGGGCTTCCACAGATCGTTTTTCAGATCACAGAGCCCTCAGGAGATGCAGCCTATTCCATGGTGGCCAAGCCACGCCCCCCCAGTGTACCATAATGTTTTTTCTCACAAAACAGAAGGTTGTTTATTGGTGGGGGGGGGGAGGAGGCAGAGAGATTGTGTTTCAAAATATAGCCTACTTTCGGCCTGTAGCGTTCCATTACAATTAAATGAACATTGCCATGTGCCTGACAAAACAATAATTTTGAAGGGTGAAATTATTGCTGGTTGCAATTCTATTTTGTTGAACAAACATTTCTATGTAAATACAGGTTGATATGTTTCAAGAAAACTGTTCACATGTCAATAAGCAGAGCCAGTGCTAGGATTTTTTCTGTCCCCAGGTGAGTTAGTTTCTGCTGCCCCTCGTCCACTGCATCCCACTCTTAGGGCATTGGGGTTGCATTTGCTTCTTATAGGGACTACCGTGCGGCCCCTTACTCGTGACATATAGGGCACCTACCCAGTATTGTCTTGATGCATAAGTCCTTTTTAATGTTACATTTTCCAAGATTTGTACTACTTCCATCAACACCGTATTGGTCTTATGGTGCCCAACCTTGTCAGACTAGGGGGTGTATTAAGACCCTGCAAGGGTGTGGACAGACCTTAGCCTATGAAAAGAAAAAAAGTGCATTGGGGAGAGGTAATGGGAAAGAGGAATTGGACAATAAACAAACAGATTCAGAGGTTCAAACGATTGGTGTAATGAAGAGGGGTATGGTTGTGGTTATAGTGATGCATTTGCCTTTAATGTGATTAGTTATTGTAAGGAGGAGAGAAATGTGCTGCTCTCTTTAGGGCAGGGCTTAATTGTCATGGCAACAATATCTAGACCTCACAAAAGCATGTTACTAGATGAAGTTAGTTGGTGAGTGAGTGCTGTGATGAATAATTACGTGTCATCTTCTCCCCAAGGGGGAACTCCTTCTCATGAGGCTAGGGAGGTGAGACAGCTACTCAATATTCCCCCTGGGGGTGGTTTAATGTGGCAGCACCTCATGGGGAGGGACTCACCTACTGGAGATAAGGACGACTGCAGAAAAATGCAAATTGGAGAAAAGCTGTGAGCCCCTCCTAAGGGTTTTCCCACCTGGAATATAAAACCAAGAATGACACACTATCTCAGAATAACATAGTCACATAGATACATTTATTAACATCAAACAAAGCACTCGAGCGGAGAGAGGCGACAATATATGCTTTGCTAGTGCTCTCTGACTTACTTGCAATTGTCCGCTCTTAAATACAGTTTATTCAGCTATGCTAGAATGACACGTAAATAACAAAATAACACATGATCCTTCGAAGATACATCACTAGCAGGGTGAACAGCTAGTTCAGTGAGCAATCCTAGCGGAGAAAAAATAAAGCCACACAGGGGGAGACTCAGCATGTGTTCCTTCCTATCCTTAGCCTGAGGTCAGGGGGAAGTCACCACCAGCTGGTATTTGTGCGTGCTATTTTGACCGCTAGCTATTTCTTTGCTGCCAGCCTAAGAGCAGTGCCTGTAATTTGACACATAAATATTGCTTTGGGATTTCGCTGTTTGTGGACCACGGGCAAAACTGTTGTGTGACATTTTAACAGAGAAAGAGAATTGGTGTTCATTAATGTATATTTCCACAAGCGGCCCTTTGAACATCAGTTCTACTATATGTGTTATCTTATAAGCGCACGTTCTGATATACAGGTTGGGAAGAGAAAGGAGACTCAGTACTAATATCAATGGCCATCATTTTTTGTATTGCTACATCTTGCATTATCAATGCATTACTAGCCGATACAGATGAAACAGAAGGTTTGAGCAACCAGTCAAGTGCCTGGCAGCAAACAAGTAGACAATGTGGAAGAAAACAAGCCCCTAAGAAAAATAAGAGGACACTCATTAGCAAGGCACCGGTTTCCCAGCCAGAAGAGCTTATTATGGACCAAAAGAAGCTGGTAAGATCCCATGTGCCAATGGGCACGTGGGCTTGTTCATCAAAGCCATGCAGCTTCTTTATTGCTTCACGAACAGAAGTGGAAGTGTCGGGCACATAAGTACAGCAATCTGCCCCTAGATTAATGCATACACCGCCCTTTTCTGCAAGTGTCATATCTAAAACCAACCTATTTTGCAGGGCCACACAGCCCTACAATGATATTACTCAATATTCCATTGGTATCATTAATGGTTGCTTCTAACAATCTGGCCAGACAACGGATATCCCTACAGTTTATGGCAGGGCCAGACCAAGGGATGATTGTTTTAAAGAGATCGCCAACTACCGCTCCCCGGTGTCATCCTGTATGACATTTCTATAATGTCTGGAAAGGTTGCCATCAACAGGAGATCTAATAGACACAGCTGGAAATACAAATCCTAGATGGCAATGGCTGGTACAATGTGGAGGTAGCCAAGTATAGGCGTTAAGCCCACAAATGAAATACACTGAATCGCCAACATAAAGGGGAACATCAGTGTCTTCTCTAGGAATGGTGAATATCATGTTGCAGTTGGCACTATATCCTAGAAACCTAGAATCATTGTTCTCAATACAAACAGCCCCTGTTATGTTGGAGGCCCGGAGATGCAGAGAAGGGATGGAAAATGAATGAGGGCTATTATTCAATAGTCGTGTAGTAGGTAGAAACGGGACTGTCGCAGTCGCTAGGGCAGCCTGGGAAGAAAAAGGAGTAAACACATCTGACAAAAAGAAAGTAGCATTTTGGAGAATGACAAATTCACAGGCTCCTTTACGCAGCACCTGCTGTTGTAACTGAGCGTACAAAGAGGAGGCGGAAGAACTGGAAGGGGAACGGATAATACCTATTCCCTGTGCTAGTCCTTTAAATATAGTTATAGTTTCTACACGTAATATAGCCAAGTGTAAAGCATAACATGACACAAAGAAGAGGAGGGGCAAGTGTTGCAGCAGGAAACTGCAGGCAGACATAGCATTTGCTGCGTTGAGTCATCTTGTGTGTATGAGACATAAGTGTAACAAACACATTTCTACTCATTAATTCACAATAATAATGCTGGTCAGGGGCTAAAGTTGCCATCGTAACATCAGGAAAGGCTACAGGGGTAGGTTTTCTCAAAAGGTGCCAATTCATATCACATAATACAAAAGTGCCAACTAGTACAACCATGATCCAAAAACATAGAAACAGACAGCACAATCTCGAACCTACCATCTTCTGTCAATGTGTAATCCTTCATATGTATAGGAGCAATTGTCTTTTCTCATGAGAAAAACAATGGAGAGGCATGGTAATTTTTTTTGTAGAGGCGGCAAATCTATTTTTGGAGTGTCCAAAATACCTCACCCCCAGGCAGCCATTTTAATATGGCGGTCTTGACCACCGGGAAGCTGCTCTCTCCTGAGATTTTCTTCAAATAATATATTTTTCATTGATAGTTTAATTGGTCTCAGATTATAGTGTGGCCCATCTGTTGGTCCTGCAACACCTTTGGGGCACACTGTAGCTGGAGAAAGCAATCCAAGTTCCTTTTTCCCAGCGGATGTCTATGCAGAAGAAAAGACCAGTAGTGCGGCAGCACAGCCGTGCCTAGGTTGCTTGTGCGACAGGAGGTGCAGAGGTGCTTTCTTCACATTGGTGGTATTTATCCAATGTTTGTGTCTGTCACACTTAATTGCTGTTTGTGTTGCCAGAAGCAACGTCCCTTTCCACCTGGGTTGCAGACCAGAGGTACGTTGAAATTTCTTAGTAAACACCCAGTTACCAGGCGGGATAGAGTGTCCTGGCCCCTCCAAGGGCCGAGTAGACAGTATTTGACCTGTTTATGAATAATGGACAATGCATTATTAAGCTCCTTACAATAGTCAATGAGCATAGGATCGGGCACATCAGACATTGATTTGGGCGAGTCAAGCGCCTCACTTTGGATGGGCAGCCCATAACAACTTCATAGGGAGACAACCCTACTATAGGATGCACAACAGTTCTCATAGAAAGTAAGGCTAGAGGTAAGGCATCCACCCAGCTTAAGTTGCTATTTGCACATATTTTTGATAATTTATTCTAAAAGTGTGGCATTACAGCGTTCTACTAAACCTGCTGCCTGTGGGTGATATATTGCATGACATGTTTGCCTTATGCCAAACGCCTGACAAACCAACTACATCATTTTATTCCCAAAATTATCCCCATTATCATTCCATATTGAGCGGGGCAGACCATATCTTCGAAAATATTCTTTAACAAGGGTTTTGGCTGTACTCAGTGCAGTGTTATCTCTCAAGGGAAATGCCTCTACCCATTTACTGAACATGCACACAATTACCAAAACATATTTGTATTTCTGAAAAGGAGGCAAGTCTGTAAAGTCCATTTGTAGTGCCTTGAATGGTAAATCTGGGGATAAATGAATCATACCATCCGCCCCTATGTGTGGCACTCCATGGGCGACTGATATAATCATAGGTACAAATTTGTTTGGCAACATCCATCTACACTTGTTTCCCCTGTCCACCCAACACCCATCCTCAAAAACTGCATCAATCTCCCATTTGTTCAACTCCTGACAGGTAGCATCTGCTTGGATACTGACAATTATGTCAATTGTATTCTCAAAAGGGGGATGGTCTGTTGTGCGTGGACTGGAAACATAAGTGAGAGAGTAAGTGGTTTGGGTAGTAGCTTTTGCAGTTGCGTCCGCAAATGCATTGCTCTTACCCACGTGGTCAGTTATTTTCTTATGTGCAGTGCATTTCATAATGTCAAGACGGTTTGGCAAGGTCAATGAATTGAGCAATTTGTGAATAGGTTCGCCATGTTGGATTTTGGTTCCATGGGAGGTAAGAAAGCTGTGTTCCATCCAGAGCCTCCCAAAATTATGGCCAACCCCGAATGCATACTGGCTACCAGTGTAAACGTTCACTGCAAGTCCAGAGCTGAGCTTGCATGGTCTGGTTAACAATATAATTTTAGCCGAATATGCTGAATTCTGAGGTCTTTTACAGGTTTCCACAGCTGATTTTTAATGTAGTTATGGCATAAGCTGCGGTGGACGAGCCATTGTGTAGTTTGAACAAAAGCCATCAACATATAAAATGCTATCAGGCTTTTCTAACGGAACATCAGTCAAATCAACCCATCCCTTTGACTCCTTATCTATTATTAGTATACAATCATGCAAGACATCGAGGTCATCAGAAGGGAGGGGCAACAAGGTGGCAGTGCTCAGTGTATTACATCTTTGCAGAGTAATGTTGGGTGTGAACAGGGCCAACTCATACCTAGTGAGCTCTGCATTAGTTAAATGTTGCATTTGTGTATCTGTTGCATGGGGAACTATGGTTTCTGCTTATTTCACAGAAAGGGCAACAGCCGCTACCCCCGTTAGACAATTTGGCAACCCTTCAGCCACTGGGTCTAGAGTAGTCGAAAAATAGGCACGTGGCCTATTTTTTTCCCCTTGTGGTTGAGTTAGGATGGATAAGGCACACCCTTTAAGTTAATGCAAAAACAGAGAAAATGGTTTAGTATAGTCTGGTGTTCCTAATGCAGGAGAGTTACATAGAGCGGACTTGAGTGCATCAACGCTTACCTGATGAGACAGAGTCCAGGGAAGTGGTACAGGAGTCGTGTTAGTAGTAAGTTCCACTAAGGGCTCAGCTAACAAAAAAAAGTTTGGAATCCATTGTTTACAGAATGAAGTCATCCCCAAAAATCATCTAACCTCTTGTTGTGTGCTGGCATTTTAAGTATCATTTGTATTTGTTGAGGCTGCATTCTTTTCTCTCCCTTATTAAGTAAACATACTAGATATGTGACCTCTTGCTGACAAAATTGTAGCTTATTTGGGGAAACCTTGCATCCCAAGGGAACTTAAAACTCTAGCAGGCATGTGGTGCAGTCCACACACCCTTCCTTGGTTCTGCGGCTATATGTCGGTCATCAACGTACTGCAATACCACAGTGCCTGGTGATGGTGTAAAAGCATCCAATGGTGTTGTTAATGCCTGGCTGTACATGTTTGAGCTCTCTGTGTATCCTTTGGGTTCTCTACAAAATGTGTAAGAGCTCCCGTCTATGCTAAAGGCGAAGAGGTACTGGCTGCCTTCATGTATCGGAATGCTAAAAAATGCATTCTTTAAGTCCGCAACCGAAGAAATATGCTTGAGGGGGGAACTATAATAAAAAGTGATGTCATATCTGGAACAACTGGGAACTAGGGCACCACAATTATTACTGATAGCGCGCAAATCCACCACCATTCTTCATTCAATAAGTGAGCCTTCCTTGCCAACACTCTTTTTCTGAACTGACCAAAATGGGCTGTTGCACGGGCTTCCTGCTTTTCCTTTAACTATCCCGTTAACCAGTACATCTTTAATCACTCACCTTATCCCTACTAATCCTTCCTGTGATATTTTGTATTAGGGTATTTGGAGTACGGCATTGGTCTTAATGTGAATTTGAATTGGATCTACTGTCATACATCCTACATCATTTTTACTGGAGCCCCACACCCTTTTATCGACTTTCTCAAGTTCGGGTGGTAAAGTGTTAGTGGTGGAAACATAACATTTAGCAAAGGATTCAGCAGAGCAAGTGAGGTAGATGCTATCCGGTGCACAGTAAATGTTTGCATGCAAGTGTTTCAATAAGTTCATGCCCAAATGATTGAAAGCACATTGATCTGTTACAACAAACAGAGCCATGCAGGAAATGGGCCATATCTGAACGTGAACAGGCTCTGATACAGGACTACGGACTGGATCATTAGAAAATCCCACTGATGTGATAATTTTCCCAGTGAGGGTGAAGACTGAGTTTGTGGGAAACAGAGGTATTGTTTGCTCCTATATCCAAAAGGAACTTCTGCTTCTTTTCAGCAATGAAAACATCCACATATGGACCAGTAGGGTCCACAGGTATTTGTACTCTGCCTTTCCACTCTCCTGGTTTACCCTATGTTGCATAATAATCTGGATATGGCTAGTCTTCATAATAGTCCCTGGCAGAATAATGCTGTGCCTGCCTTGGATCAAAATAATAAGACTCTCCTTGGCCCTGGTTTTCCACATTATTACCATTAAACTGACTCTCACTTCCTCTTGTTATTTCTTATCCCATAGACCTTTCTCTTCCCCTTGGACACATGGGACATTCCTGATTACAATGATCTGGGCTTTTGCAATAATGGCATCCATCATCCACTATTCCTCCTCTGTATGCTGGAGGAGCACTTATTCCTCCCCCTCTATACATTCCTCTCAACATTCCTCTTCCTTGTGACATACCTCTCCCTCTGCCTGGTCCTGGAAATGCTTGAGCATTAATACTTTTGTCTTTAAATCTTTAAATTTTCTTTCCTTTTTACCCTTTTCTTTTGTACGCCTATTTGCATAATATCTGCCCATAGTCAAATTTTGAGCCGCAGGCTGCATGGGCCACGTTGATTCATATGTTTGTCCTTTTTCCAATGTGGGAGTAGTCCTTCCACAAAGTGCGAACAAAAGGCTTTTTGCCCTTCTATGGTACCTAGAGCCATACAACTGTAAGAGGAGAACATATCTTCCTTCCTTGCAAAGTACTTTTCTACCGACTCGCCTTCGTCTTGTCTACAGGTCGTGCATTTATCCCAGTTCATTTGTTTCCTGGGCACTATTTGCTAAATTCTTTTGATAACAGCCCCGGGTAGGGCCAAGATGTACTCACGCAATTGCAGTGCTTCCCCTCTAAAATTCACTGCTTCCTTCTTCTCCAAAACCTCCCCGATTGATGGTTCTTCACTATTCTGTGTTTCCTCCAATGTCTTCATATGTCGGGAGGTAATATGCAAAAAAAATGTTGGTCAATATTCCCTAATGTTAATGGGCCTGTGCGCATAACTTTTTTAGTCTGTTTATACCACTGTTAGGGGTTCTGTCTAATTTCTGGAAAATCTTTGGTAAAAGTCAACAGCTCCAACCTATTCCATTGTACATGTACATGGTGAGTCGGATGGTCTGGGCAAAACCCTGGAACTTCCCTCATAGGGGCCTGATGAGTTGAGATGGGGGCTTTTGCGAGCCACTTACGTGAGATTCAAACTCCCTTTTCACACCCCCATTCATTTAAATTTAAGCTCTTGCTCTTGCAGACTATATCCTCATACTGGTCAGGCAAAGGCCACTGCTCAAGAAACCCCTTTGGACTGCCCTTATGCTTTTTATGTTTCTCCAACACTAGTCCACATATCTCATGCACAATTATATTATTTACCTCTAGGGACTGAGTTTTCATGACTTTAGAGGCAAGGGATGGTGCCTTAATTCCTGCCTTAATCCATTCTTCCATACTCAGAGGGTGCAGAAGCCTCTTTCTGCGGCCTATGCACAACTTAAGACATATTTACTTGCATTAGTATTTCTCTGTCATCCTGTTCATAGTCCTCTTTTAACTTCTTTTAATTGTATACTCTAGCCTTATCGTTTTATGACTGGCTTCCTTTTTTCATGTGCTTCCCTCATTGTTTTCTGCCTAGCATAATCTTCCCATTTACTGTATGTTTCCCACTGAAGTAATCTAATGTCCTTTGGTCCCTTTCCTGACAGCCTTTCCCCGAGGTACCCTAATCTTTCTAAGTCAAACGTCCCATGCTCTGGAATTTGTAAAGTGGATTGTCAGCAGTCTATCATTGCCATTCCTTCAAAAACAAGACCACCCCCCAGTCCTTTTTGTACCATTAATTCCCATCCCGAGGAACCTTCTGGATGAGTCGGAACATGCTGTTCAAGTTTATTTAAGCGTTTTCTATACCCACAACATTTGGTGCTTGCATTCCCCATATTTCATGAGCTTGTGATCACGAAGTTTCAATATGTCTAGGTTTTTCCTAAAACAGTGGTCCCAAATATTGCAATACTAAAGAAAAATATAGCATGTATTCATAAAATTTCTTTATCAATCAGTACCAGTTTCGCCGGTTATTCTGTAGTTCTGCCTTCCATTCACTTAGTCCAGTCTGTACCAGGGTCTCTAAAGCAAAATGCTGTTCTAGGCAGAGACCTCAGCCCGGGCAAATCGACGTGTCAGGAAATCCTGCGAGGCCAGACGTAGACCATGGCTGCAGTAAAACACAGTCCACTTCGTGCAGTGCGCTTCATGTCACTCGTCACCTGTCGCCTTTTCTCAACCGCGGTACACAGCCTGTCTGGATTTACTTCCAACGAGGTCCCATCTGGAGTGCCATTTGCAGAAAAATGCAAATTGGAGTAAAGCTGTGAGCCCCTCCTAAGGCTTTTTCTGCCTGGAATATAAACCATGAGTGAGACCCTATCACAGAATAGCATAGTCACATAGATACATTTAACATCAAACAAAGCACTTGAGCGGAGAGAGGCGACAACATATGCTTCGGTAGTGCTCTCTTACTTAAAATTGTCCGCTCTTAAATACAGTTTTATTCACCTGCGTTAGCTTGACACATAAATAACACATTGTCCTTGGAAGATAAATCACTAGCATGGTGAACAGAAAGTATGGTGAGTAATCGTAGCGCAGAACAAATAAAGACACACAGGGGGAGACTCAGCATGTGTTCCTTCCTCTCCTTAGCATGTGGTCAGGGGGAGGTCACCACCAGCTGGTATTTGTGCGTGCTATTTTGACCCACAAGCTATTTCTTAGCTGCCAACCTGAGAGCAGTGCCTGTAATTTGACACACAAAGATTGCTTTGTGATCCCGCTGTTTTTGGATTACGGGCAAACTGTTGTGTGACATTTTAACCGAGAAAGAGAACTGGTGTTCATTTCATGTATATTTCCACACAACCACTTAGGTGATAGGCGGCACAACACCCAAACTCAAACCTGCCTGAAACCTCTATTACCCTTTCAGCCCCCCATGACTGATACTTTCATGTGCTTTTGTAACATCATGCCAGTTTCCCAAACTGAGATGAAGAAGGTCATCCAGGACATAAAGATTAACACCAGTGCCCATGGAATAGGAGGAAAAATCCTAATGCTCCGCGTGGAGTGTTCAACTAAGCAATATAAAAATAGATGATGGATGCAGTGAAAGAGAGAACAGTTCTGGATACATGCCAGCCAAGAAGGTGAGTAGCACGAGAGACAGTCCAGCCTGGGAAAACCAGGGAAGACGCAGAGGGCGCTCTGAAGAAGCCAAAAGCCGTACTTCGCTGGATACGGGATGCGGACAGCGAGAATGCTTTGTCTGGTGGTGTGGAGCTGGTCGGTAACGTGGCTGAAGGCTGAGAAGCGGTGGCGTGACCTTGTAAAGGTGGACTGTGCAGTCCTGCAACAGCACCTACACTGCCTGCCTGGAGGACGGGAATGAGACTAAGGGAGTAAGAGCAGCGGAGACATCGAACGCCCAAGCACCACTCCCAAATAAAGCAAGACCCCAGGGAGAACCAGCGAAGCGTCCCAAAGCCATTGAAGGTAATGGTGTAACGCTGGACTGGTAGGGGTGTAAAGTTGGAAAAGGAATGCAAGTTGATTGAAAATAACGATACGAGTAATCTTCCATGTGGCAGTACTTGGCAGGAGAGTTAGCGCGGTGGGCCTAGCAATAAGAGGGATCAAGGCAAGGATTTGGAACCTACGCAAGATAACGGTCTGGGCCCTGAAACAGCACCAAGATACAAGTAATCTTCTTTGTGGCAGTACTTGGCAGGAAAGTGAACCAGGTTGTCCTAGCATGAGAGGGATAAAGGCAAGGGTTTGGAACCCAAGCAAGACAAGGGTCTGGAACTCAAACCAGCAGCAAGCAAGTACCAGACGAGGTGCTCTCTAGACATTGGCAGAGATAAGTCCACTGGCCACCAGGGAAGGGTCTGGGACACTGTCCACAATCACAGTGGGGAAAAGGAGGCCACTGGCCACCAGGGAAGGATCTGGGACCCTGTTGACAACTGCAGTGTGGGGGAGAAGGCCACTGGCCACCATGGCAGGTTCTGGGGCTCTGACCACAACCGCAGTGTGGGAGAGAAGCCCACTGGCCAACAGGCAAGGGTCTGGGACCCTATCCACTGTAACAGTGCAGAGGAGGAAACCACTGGTCTTGTAAGAAGGGTCTTGGACCCCAACAGTAAGACATTAATGTTCAGAGGAAATGTTCCTCACTATAGTGGTGGAGATCCTAAACAAGATATGAGACGTTGTTGGAAGCAAGTCACAAAGGCAAAGTGTGCATCAACCTGGAACCTGCAACCTGGAAGCACTGAGGAAAGATGCTATCAAGTAATGTCAGGAGAAGGGAGTCATTCTCTTGGTAGCAAAACTAAAAGGTGTGATAAAGGCTCCAGAGCAAGGGAGTCATTCCCCCTGGCTTTGTGATTGAACTGTGCCAAAGCAGACCAAGAGAAGGGAGGCATTCTCTTGGTCCTGAAATAGGAATTGAAATGGGTTGGAGACACCAGGAGAAGGGAGTCATTCCCCCTGGCCTTGTGCTGAAGACTGCTGAAAACTACCAAGAGAAGGGAGGCATTCTCTTGGCCCTGACCTGAGAGTTAATGTGAAGCAGCCAGGGGAAGATAGTAATTTTTCCTGGCTTTGTTGTGCATTGTATCATAAAATACCAGGAAAAGGGAGTCATTTCTCCTGATTTAATTGGAAGTTGTGCAGAGCCACACCAGGAGAAGGGAGACATTTTCCTGGAGAGAACATTGTGTAAAGACTGTTTTGAAACCTGCAAACCAGAGCGAAGGGAATCATTCCACCTGGGTATTTTAGTTTTTGAAGGAATATTTTGTTAAACGCCATTCAAGAAGCAGCAGAAAGGAGCCACTCCCCTTAAAGAAGGAACTTTATGTTAGTTTACTCTTTAGTTCTCTAGTGTGAGAGATGGAAGTAGGTTTTGACACCGGACAGTGGATTTTCATTGACCGACATTCTGACAGACCCTTTTAGTATTCGTCTTGAGGCAGCAAAACCCCTCTTATAAGTTAGGGGTAGTGAGGACCTTTTCTCCATTTCCAAAAGAAGTCTATAACCAAAATCATAGCACCTGTGTGTCACTCTCCTTCTTCGACCCCCTTACAATGCATGATGGACTTGAGGGGTGCTCAAGCGTGCCTTGGTAGGTTGGAGGCTCGAATGAGCCTGTAGGAAACAATCCATGTGTCAGGGAAGAGAACTGGGTTTGATAAGCTACCGGACCGATATGCCAGCCCCAAAGGTTGGAGTGTACAGATTTATACTTGGGGAAAACATGGGGTAAAGTGCTAGGTGGGGGAAGAGGAGACATGATGGACTTGAATCTGATGGTATTACTTTCTAAAGTTATGTGCTAGGTGTAAGTCCCCATAATATGTCATCCACGGCAAGTAACTGCCTCGCACAACTGGTGCTTCACCACCAGGGAGGCATGACCCCCTATATACAATTACTGTCATCCTATCAACAAACATTGTGGTTTACCCAACTGTAAATGTCCACTGCAGGGTAGTGCCTCAGATACCAATTATCATCACCCTATATAACACAGTCTCCTAAAGCACCATACAGCATTGTGTACCCAACTACCGCCTCATAATCAAAGGTAACTCCTACATACTAAATTATTGGCATTGTACTCTATGTTTACCCATGTGCTGAAGTACTGCAATCCAATGCCAGGCAAATGATTATGGTATGTGCGGCTTTGCACCCCCCACCCCAACATGGTCACCTCATGGTGCCACATATACTTGAGCACACACATATTTCTTTTGTGTGTTCGAGGCAATACTTCTTGATATCTACTGGCTTCAAAGTGCTAATAACTGCACAGCTCAACACACTGCCACATTCCAGATCCTTGAACAAGACAGCATTGCCATGGACACGCTTGTGTCAGTACTAAATAGGGCGTAGTCTTCCTTGGAGGCTCGCCTTGACGCACGTAACCCACTCATATTTATTCTCAGATCGTAGCTTTTTGATTACATTTGCACAGCCAATGCCATAGATATCCGTTCATTTAGTTTGTAGGAGTTTCATCCTTAAACCGATATATGGCGATCTGTACGTCCCGACCCCTCCATTCATGGGGAGGTTGGGACGCGAGGCACCTGGGGCGGGGACACACCCACTGGTGTGGCCAGCGCCGGGCGTCTCCACAGGCGCAATGACAACCGTATATAAGCTTGGATGAGCGCATTCATGCGCGCGTTACTTTTTCTGCGAAATCTTACACACTGGTGAGAGGTAAGCAGCGGTTATAAGCCTAAGGGGAGAATTGAACACGGTTTTTTAACATCCTTCATAAGACCCATACTTATAATACAATTTTTTCAGAACGTTTACCCTATTGTTATGTTCCGCCCTGCGTCCCGCTACGCGGTGACGCAGGGCGTCCTTAATAAAAGCCCCGCCCCCGCGTTCGGGAGGCAGTTCCGGGCAAACCGTTATCCAGCGTGGGTGTGAGTCATTGCCAGCTCCCGCTGGAGCTGCGCCACAGGCCGCGCGGCCTACCCGCGTAACGCCAGCCACCGCGCGCAGGCCGCGAGTCGGAATCGCAACAATGGCGACGAGGAGAGACGAGCTCCACAATAAGCTCGGTGCTCTGAAGGCACCACAACGACATACAGCCATCGCGGCTTAATTTTTGGACACCCGGTGGGGGTGCCATCACACACGTGACCCCCCACCCCAAAAAAAAAAAAAAAAAAAAAAAAAAAAAAAAAATTTTTTTCTCTTTCTCTCATCTATTCATGCGCTCTGCCTCCAAGACCACAACTCTTCCCATCCAACACAGGAGAGCGGCACCACAGAGTGTGGGGAGTGCCAGGCCAGGAGTTGCAACACGGCGCCTGGGCACGGCGGCACCTCCAAGGCAGGCAGACGACGCAGCACAGCATTGGTGGCCGTCGGAGGCACCTACGACAACACGGATCAGGTACACGCCAGCATGGCGGCCGGCACATCCACGCCTGGGCCCTCCACGCCGTCCAGAATTGCGGCAAACCTGTCCATGACGCCGCCTCCACCTCAAACTCAAGGCACTTCGTCGACACTGGTCCAACCGTTTGACCCATTCACGGATCCGTCGTCATGCGGACCCAGATGGCAGCTATGGATCCAGAAGTTCGAGATGGCGATGGAGTGCAAAGAGATCACTGCGCCCAGGAAACTGAAGGCACACCTGCTACTCAGTGTGGGTGATGAGGTACTGCGCATTTTCAATTCGCTGAACGTTGATGATGGCCTGGATGGGTACTGAAGCGCGAAAGACGCCCTCACCGATCACTTCCTCCCTCAATTAAACCCAGACTATGAGACGTTTCTCTTCTGCACCACATTACAGACAGCGGAGGAAACCCTTGATGCGTACCACACCCGCCTGAGGAAGTTAGCCATGTCCTGTGAATTCACAAATGTGGAGAGGGAAATCAGGAGGCAGATCATCAACGGGATTCATTCGGAAAAACTGAGGCGCCTGATACTCAGCGAGAGGGGTATCCCCCTACAGCGTATCCTTGAACTAGGACGTCAGAGGGAACTGGCACACACCAGAGCGGCCAATATGGAGGCCACGCTACACAGGCTGCAACCTGCTCTCAACACGGCTATGGTGGCCCGCATCGCCAACAAACAATCCTCGAGAGACGACAACAGTGGCGGATACGGACAAAACAGGTGGCAACCGCGTATTCCGGGACCCACTGAGTGTGGTTGGTGCGGTGGCCCACGACATGGCCGTCGCAACTGTCCTGCTCAAGGCACCACGTGTGGGGCATGTGGCCGGAAGGACCATTACGCGAAGGTATGCCGATCGACGGACACCCCCATACAGCCTCAGCAAAACCAGCCGGAGAAGATCGCGACCAAGAAAAAGAAGCAAGCCAGTGCCAGAAGGGTCGCAGTGGCCAGCTCTTCCACGGAGGATGAAGGGGACGATATCTCGGCAATGCTGCAGCCCCCCTCCAAGGACACAGACAGGAAAGGAAGGAAGGTATACCTGGTGTCTACACTATGCCAGGACCGTGGACCTCGAGGAAAAGCCACCCGAAGGCGCAAATGCATGGTCACCATCCAAAATCAGTGCGTTCAGATGACCATCGACACAGGCGCTTCGGTGAACGTAATGCCTGAGAGCATCTTCCTGATTCTAAGTCCTCCACCAGAGCTGAAAAGCACCGACACTCTGCTCTATGCATACGGCTGTCGAAAGCCCCTGCCGGTAATTGGCAGGTTCCGCACCACGCTGGAACACGGGGAAAACAGACTATGGTCCAAAATCTATGTTGTGAAGGCAGGTGTTGAGAGCCTCCTGAGTGGGGACGCAGCGGAGGACTTGGGAGTGGTCCAATTCATCTGCCATGTCAACGAAGAAATGGAGATCGAGCAGATGCTTAACCAATACCCTGACTTGCAAGAAGGCATAGGCTGTCTAAGAGGCAAAACCATCAAACTGCATATTGATGAGACTGTGCAGCCGAAAGCCGTCCGGCACCGGAGAACGCCGTTCCACATGAGAGAACAAGTGGAGCAGGAACTCAAGGCACTGGAAGAAGCGGGTATCATTGAGGAGGTCACAGGGCCCACACCGTGGGTCTCCCCAATTGTAGTCACACGGAAGCCCAAGCAGCCTGGAAAGGTGCGGATCTGCATAGACATGCGCCTCCCCAACACCGCCATTAAAAGGGAACGCCACATAACCCCAACAATCGACGAGATTGTGGCTGACCTCACAGGGTCGAAGATATTTTCAAAGATTGACCTAAAGGCGGGGTATCATCAACTCAAACTCCACAGAGACTCTCGATACATAACAACATTCTCTACGCATCTGGGGCTGCGGAGATACAAACGCCTAAGTTTCGGAATATCATCAGCTGCGGAGGTGTTCCAGCAGACCATCCAGGAGGTCATCCGGGGCATCCCTGGTGTCCTCAACGTGAGCGATGATATTCTGATTCACGCCCCCGACAAAGAGACACACATCAAGAGGCTTCACGCCCTACTGGGCCGACTACAAGAGGTTGGGCTCACAATACATCGGGAAAAGTGTGAATTCCTCAAAGCGGAGATCACGTTCTTCGGATACAAGTTTGGCAGCACAGGCATCTCCCCGGACCCGCAGAAGGTCGCAGACATCCGCTCCTCCGACGACAGCCCTCCGATGACACCCACGGAAGTGCGCAGTTTTCTAGGCATGGCCACCTACTGCGGGAGGTTCATCCGAAACCTGGCCACACTATCTGAGCCGCTGCGGGAACTCACGAAAGCCAACGTCAAGTGGGAATGGGGGCCAACATGCCAGGACTCGTTCGAAAGCATCAAGGACTCCCTCTCAGCTGACACCAAGATGGCCTACTACAATACTGAACTGCCCACAGAACTATTCGTAGATGCCAGCCCCGTGGGGCTCGGAGCCATCCTAATGCAAGTCACGAGGGAAGGGGAGAAAAGACCGATCGCGTATGCATCGAGAGCCCTCACCGAGACCGAACAAAGGTACTCACACATCGAAAAGGAGGCCATCGCCGTGCTGTGGGGGTGCCGGCATTTTCACCTCTACCTATATGGACGTCACTTCACGACGATCACGGACCACAAGCCCCTTCTACCAATTTTCATGGGAACCTCAGCACACCCTCCGGCACGAATAACCAAGTGGTTACTGCACCTCCAGCAATATGACTTCAACCTCGTCTACCAACCAGGCAGCGGGAACCCGGCGGATTTTCTATCCAGGCATCCGCGAGAGGCCACTCAACAAGAGATCCAAGTAGCGGCAGAAACAGAGGAACACATATGCCAAGTGGTGCGAGCAATGAGGCCCAGAGCGGTGAGCATCGAGGAAATCGAGGCGGAAACGCACCAGGACCCGTGTTGCGACTTGGTGAAAGATGCCATCCTGTCCGGTGACTGGAAGACTTTCATGAGACATACACACAACAGAACAGCGGAAGCAAAGGGGTTTTTGTCAGGCATATTCACAGTGCGGCAAGACTTGTCAGTCACGGAAGGTGGACTGTTACTTCGAGGAAACCGCATCGTGATCCCTCTCAAACTACAGGACAGAATAGTGGCCCTAGCACATGAGGGACACCAAGGACTGGTAAGGACGAAAGCCCGCATTCGGCACCGAGTATGGTTTCCCCAGATCGAGGAGCGGGTCGAGACACTCATCACCACGTGCCTAGCCTGTCAGATAACAGGGGGGCCGCCAGACCCGGAACCCATCATATCGGCAGAACGGGGCCGCTCTCGCTGGGAGGCCATCAGCATTGACTTTTGCAAGCTCCGGGAGGGCCTCCACTTGCTGGTGGCCGTCGATGACCACTCCCGCTACCCGGAAGTTGAGATAGTTGAGTCCACAGCAGCTGAAGTGGTCATTCCGGCCCTAGAGAAAATGTTCGCAACCCATGGACTACCCATTTCAATCAAAAGCGACAATGGCCCGCCGTTTACGGGAGAGGATTTCAAAAAGTACCTACAGGATCTCAATGTGAAATATCACCACATCACTCCAAGACACCCCCAGGCAAATGGGGACGTAGAACGATTTATGCGGACTATCAATAAGGTACTCCGAGTGTCTAAGGCTAACGCCAGCCCCTGGAAGGTTGACCTCTTCCGATTCCTCCGAAATTACCGGGTCACGCCTCACAGTACAACCGGCATACCGCCTGCGGACCTCATGTTCGGCACCGTCATCAGATCCTCGATCCCGCATCACCCAAGCAGAACCCCGGACACGGTGAACGAGGAACGCACCGAGAGAAGGAGGAGGGATGCCAACGAACACATGAGTGCCAAGCGGAGAGCGAGGCCGTCCCATCATCAAGTGGGTGACCAGGTTATCATGCTACGTAACCCTTCCAAGTCAAAACTTGACACAAGGTACGAGGAACTTCCATGGACCGTCAGCAACCGGCATGGAACCATGGTCACTGTGACACGAGGAAACCGCCAAGTGACGAGAAATGCGTCATGGTTCAAAGCCATACCCCGTACACTATGGACTGATAAGGAATGCCATCGGGAAGGCATGGACAATCCACCCAGCGAAGAAGAGCCGGAGGCCATCCCTGAGGAGGATGGAGCGCGGGATGGAAGCTGGGAACCGGTGGATGAACCTGGCCTCGAGGACCCGAACAGCGACGATGGAACCGAGTCTGAAGCAAGGGGGGAGGACCCCCGCGAAGGACGATACCCACTGAGAACAACGACGAGACCGCCAGCCAAGCTAAGTGACTATGTGTGGCAACTGGTGCAATAGTGCCATGAACCCCAATGGCAAGGTGGCTGAGTGTTGAAGACTGAGCGCTTATGTTGGACTTGGCCGTTGTTCGGCTGTTAGAGTTATGTGTTTTGTTTTGTTTTATAATAAAGGAGGAATGTTATGTTCCGCCCTGCGTCCCGCTACGCGGTGACGCAGGGCGTCCTTAATAAAAGCCCCGCCCCCGCGTTCGGGAGGCAGTTCCGGGCAAACCGTTATCCAGCGTGGGTGTGAGTCATTGCCAGCTCCCGCTGGAGCTGCGCCACAGGCCGCGCGGCCTACCCGCGTAACGCCAGCCACCGCGCGCAGGCCGCGAGTCGGAATCGCAACACCTATCTTGGGTCTGAGACGCTCACAACACATCACGCGGTTATACGCATGTCTAAATTCACCTGCCCTCAAAGACTATGCAGGAAAGCGTTGCCCGCTTCCACACGGATAACGTTTATTTAAATCTACCTCATATTTCACTTACGATATCAAAACAGAACAGCTGCACGTTATTACATTATCCTGTTGTTTGTCTTTTTTCTTTTCTTCTACCATTCTAATACTTCTACGCATTGGAAATGGGGTAGGTACATGATATTTACCTATTATTTTGTATTGACATGTCACATTGGACATTGTTTACTCTTGTTATTGTATTAATCTGGTATATGATTTACTGTATTGACATGGGAAAGGCACTTGCCAGGCACTCGCTTAGTGGTATTAACTGGCCATTGATGGTAGCAGGTGCAAAATTGCGTGAGTACCTGGCATCTAATAGCAATGCCTGGGACAAGCTAAAACTGTTGGCTCTGCCAATGCTTGCTTTCAACAGGGCTTCAGTGAAGGACACAAAAGGGCTTATCAATCGAGGGGCTGAAGATAGACCTGGTTTAGAAATATTTATTAAACCAGCAGTGTGTGTACAACTCCAATTAAATCATGAACTCGCAGAATACTGCTTTGAGAAAACAATGGTAGGCACTTCGAGGGCAAAGTTTGATGCTAAGGCTTGATTAAACCAAGCTTAAAAATGTCCCATGAGGAGGTGTTTTTGGCAGGCGGGGGAAACAACTGGGTGGGAATGGCCGAAAAGGCAGAATTTCTATAATCTAATCTTTTTTAAAACATTTTTATTACTTGATTCAATTGCAGTAAAACCATTTTTACAAGGTTAATTGCTTAGAATCGAGGAGAAAGGAAAAAAAGGAGCTGGTTCCCAGTCTATTGTCTTTGCAGTTGGTCCTGGTCGGGCCAGCCTCTGCAAGTCTTGGGGGATTGTTTATTCCCTTCCCGTTGTCAATTACTGGGATTCAGGGTGTTTCAGTATACCTAGGCCTTCAAAAAAGCCCACCACACGGCTATGGTCCATCAAGTTTTTTCTCCACTCATCAAGTTGTTCCAGCATTCCTCTTCGTCGAAGCAGTATACATTGCCAAAGAGACGGCCCAAATGGAGGGCACGCGTGGTGTCCACTCCTCGGCACCTTAGTAGCAGATGTTTGAGTGTTTCAATCGTTTCTGGTTGGGTGCAGAATCGGCAGAGGCTGGAATTGGATTGTTTCCTTCTGGCAAGTATTTCCTTGGTGTATACGATGTTCCATCGGATGCGCATAAAGTTTTCACAGAGTTTCCTACAAGCGCATTTTAAGTAGGATCTGGTTCCGTTTACTTGCAGGGTTCACAGGGCCATCTTGGATGAGTTTCGAGGCTTGCGCTTCATCTAAGGTTTGAATCCAGTCTCTCTCCATCAAGCGCTTCTTGACTTTTTCTGGGTTAGAGATAAGTTCCTCTTGGGTGCTGCCCACCCAAGCTAGATGTTGATTGTTTTTTGTCACCCAGCGTTGCAGCATCTTGCACGTTCCGGCCTGAATTTCCTGCTCTATTGCCTTCAAAATCAGTGGTGGATGTGGCAGAAGGGTTTTTCTATAGAGCAGGAGTTCATTCTGAGCTACAATGGAGCACAGTGATTGAAGTGTGAGTTCCCTCCTGATTAGCGCAACTGGTGTTGACTAAGCTAGATTTAGTACTTTTCTCCAGTATAGTCCTTCTACTCTCAATCAGAAGGTTACCAGAATGTTGGTCATTGCTTCGGCGCCATAAGTTATTGTAGGGATTACTTTCATCCTGTAGAATGTCAAAACTGGGGATAAGGAAAAGCATCCATATTTGTTGGATAGGATTCTGGTCTGTGTTATCAGAAGGCACACCTTTTTCAGAAGAGTTGCACACATCAGATCTTCTTTATCATTTTTGTTCACTGTGACTCCTAGGTATCTGAATTCATTCACAAGTTCCAAGGTCTCATCTTGTAATATCCAGGAGAAGTTCTCCCTTTTTCTCGTGCATTTTCCCAGGGTCATGATTTTAGTTTTCCGCGGTTCATCTGCAGATGGTTATCTTGCAGCTATGAGTCAAGGTTGGTAAGTTGTCTTTGGAGTCCTATAGGTGTTTGGTCCAGCAAGATTATATCTTCTGCGTAGAGCAGTCTTGATATTTTCTCTTCTCCTAGCCTCGGTTAGAAACGTGCAGACTTTAATCGCTTGTTGCTTGTAATCGGCAATATATGCATTATATAGTGCCGGCGCAAGTGAACATCCTTGTACTTGTGTTATCCGCAATCATGGAAGCCACGTAAGTCTGCGTCAATACAATGATTGCGTTGTCCGAGTATCGGAGGCGGGTGCCGTGGTTGTTGACGTCCAAATTAGTGTTCACTACCCGTTCCTCCATTTTGATTGTATGCCACTCATAGGATAGTAGGTTGTGGTTGCTGTGTATTGTCCTTGTCACTTTAAATGAGTCAGATTGTTTCAACAGGCTTCTTGACACATGAATGTAGTCTATGGTTGCCACCTCCCCATTTCTCTCCCACGTGGGGGTGTAAGTAGACTTGCTGTCCATTATAAGGTGCAGATTGTGCAGGTCTCTTGACTCCATCAATTTTGACCAAAGCTATGCTTGGCCTCCAGGATTTGCGCGACGCACAAGGAAGTCACCTACAATGATTGTGTGATTAATATCTTCATCTACTAAGGCTGAATCAATAGTTAGTTCCAGCTCTGTCAAGAAGCTTTTGTTAGATATTCAGCAAGGGTTCCAATAAATGTTTAAGAGTAAGATATTTTCTTGCTTCTTTCCCCTGGTACTTAGAGTTTGGGTGGTCCATTCGATAATCCAGCCAGTATAAATTCGTTTGCTTTGATGAATTTTCTCAAGGTTAGGCCGCTGCCCGATTTTATCGCTGTTATTAGTGTAGAAGCAAAGAACCAAGCAACGTGAGTTAAACAGATGGTTTATTGCTTATAAGTAAGACTGGGTAGTAGAGACCCCCAACCATCTCCACAGTGTAACATCAACTGACTGGTTAGTCAAGCAATACATTCTATAAGCAATACTCCAGAATTTACATGTCATAACATCATGTCATAGCATCACTCACCAGAGTTCCTCTTAGCACAATAATAGAAGACTATGCTAAGACATCGCCATAACAAGTAGGCCTTAACACGGTCTTCCCTTAGGGCCCTTGTGGGCAGGAGTGTGGGCCAACTCAAATCCATCCAGAGAGGGTTTTACAATAAGCCACGTCTCCTGTAGACAGAGTACATCGAAGATAGATAATTGGACGTCAGTTTTTGTGGTCAAATGGCAAAAAACCCTTGTGTTCCAAGAACCAAGTAGCAATGTGGAATTAGAGGCCAGTCCCCGGGGGGTTTTCCTCACCCCTAACTCTCCCTAACTCTTGTTTTTCTATTAATAGTGGCTACTTATTTCTTAGCTTGTCCACTTGGGACTTGAACCAGTCACTTTTATTTTCCTTTATGGTTGTGTTCTTGTACTCAATGATGTTCTGTCTTGTTTCGCCTGTGGGTGCCCTGGTGTCTTTTGTCGAATTGTGTTGTCTTTTATGCTCAAACTCTTCGAGAGTTCTCTCTTTGGGACGATTTATGTCCGGTGTGTGATGTCTCGTTCCTTTAATCTGCTCTCGAGGAGGCGACTGCGACTTAGTGTTCCAGATTCCCTGCGTTTCGTTTTTTCTTTTATAACCGCGAGTCTCTTTTGATCTCACGGGGGACCCATGGAACTGTCTTTGAGAGAGTCTTCTTGTTCTTCGAAAGGGCGAGGCAGAAAATCTACTTGTGATTCTGCCTCGAATTGGAGAGCATAGTCGTTGTGGTAAGAGGAGGCGCTTTTCCTTTTGGATGACGCTTCGCGTCTCCTCTATCGCCAAGCTTAGGTCTAGACCGAGGTTGCTTAGGTCGTCTTTCGCACTCCAGAGGAGTTTTTGGGCGTTAATTGAGTTGATGTGTAGGTAAGAGCTGTCCTTTCTTCTGTTCAGCTTCGGTTCCAATATGTCGATGATGTTTAGTGAAAAAGATTGAAGCTGTTTGACATGCTTAAAGATGTTTGCCATTGCCCTGTAATTCAGGGTCCAGTTGTCGAGTTCTTCCCGGCGTCTTTGGAGCTTGAACGTGCGGGTGGAAGTTGGTTTGAGTTTGCTGATTTGATCAGGTGGCAAGTTGTATTCTCTCTGGAGACGAGGTCTGGAACACTCGTTGTGGTCGTGAACCCGTGACTTGTAATGTATTTTTGCTTTGCCGGTTGGGGATCGAGTCTCCTTCCGTCCCCTTGAGTGGGGGTGCATTTCATTCTCTCTTACTGGTTTTTCCCTTCGCGCCTCATTGATCTTATTTCTTGGGTTGTTCCGGGCCTTGGATGGAGACTGGTCGTCTATAGTCGAGGAGTGTCTATGCTTGAGGCCTTTAGAGTTCGCCAACTCTAAGCCTGCTCAGCTGCTTTTGTTCTCTATTTCCTCAGCCTGTGTACGGAGAGATTGGGCCATAGGTAGAGTGCTTGTGCAAAGCACCCTCTCCTTGCGGTCGACCGCCAGGCTGTGCTCTGTGGTTTTTTCCTTTTTCGTTGAGGAATTTCTATGATCTCTGATTCAGACTCTAATCTTTTTATTTCTTTGCACTTTTTCCCCAAACAAATAGGTGTGGGGGGTAAGTGAATAAATTACGGATTAAAGTTAGGGGGATGTGAGGGGCTGCAGGGGTCTGCCCCCGCATTTAAAATGGAAAAAAGTGCAAAAAAAGTGCAAAAAAAAAGAAAAGGTATTTCAGAATTCGATATTTTGTTCTGTATTATAACATAGATCTGCTTGTGGTCACACGTTCCTCCCCACTTATTTTTGTTTTATGTTTGTATGCATACCCCAAGAACACTTTCCTTACCATTCTGAATTCCTATTTTCTCTGCCATGAAACAATTCCACACTTTTTTATGCGATAAGGCAGGTTATGGAATAGGGAAATGACTGGAACTGTGACATATCTTGTGTCGTTTTTTTCGCAGAGCACATTTTTTCTTTCTCCTTTTTTCAAGATTTTGGCAAGGCGTCTTTACACAGTGGCTAATGTTTTTAGCTTTTATACAGCGCACATCACCACTGTAGTGGTCTTAAAGCACCAAACCCTTGTCCTTGTAGGTGAACTGTGACCCCACCCAGGGTGTAAACCAGACCGTGGTCTCTAGTGTGAGGAGGAAATGGGTATAAAGGTAAATGGGAATTGGAGAAAGTGACAAAAAAAGGGACGATAACACAAGGATTGTGTGGGAGCATTAGCTGGGATTCATGTACGGTTCTAGGTGATATAATCACTGGAAATAACATCCAAGATGCCTCGATATTTTTTTTAAAGGCACTAAACACCCTTACCAACATATTTTAAGCAATAATATAAACAAACATCAAGTCACCCTTGATATTATTTCCAGCAATTATTTTTATTTTATTGTTTAAAGCGCAGGCCTAGCTCGAGAGCAGCGGAGCGCTGTACAGAGTGTGGGTAGCCAAGGTTTCGGCTGGCATCTTTTTACAGTAGCGCAGTAATGTGAGGTCTGTGCATCGGTATGTGTGTCCATTTGAATTAGTCCTTGGTCAGGTGTTGTTGAAAGAGCCATGTTTTGAGAGATTATATCACTGGATACGTGCATGTACCATAGTATAGGTTTAGACCAAAATGGTAATGAAAAGAATCGGAGGCTGTCTATAAGGACATATCAATTATCTTCTCAGTTAGGAGTGCAATGTGTTGTAGGTTTAATTTTAAGTAAGGTTATGGATGTGTGATGGCCCTGAGATGTGCTCAAGAGTTCCTGGATGTTGTGGAGGCTTAGAGACCCGATTTTCATAGCTTGTCTCTTATGAGGAGTCCTCGAGAGACCTGGTGATACTGAGCTCGCTGACATGTGACTTTAAGAAATCTCCTGCAAGCACCCACGCCATCAGTTCAGTTACCTGGGCAACGCCTCTGGAACACTCTGATGCTGCTGTCATGCACGCATACACCTGAATTAAGTATGCATTTTGTATGTATTACTATGACCGTGTCTACAATGTTAAGCAATATAATGAAGATACTGATCCAGACTTGCTCCTTGTTTTATAGGATATGCAAGCTGGTAAGTAGCTGGTTCCACGATCCAATCTCAGTCTCGTATTTCGCCACAAGTCTAATTAACTTACCCGAGTACAGTGGTAAGTTTAGTTATTTTTGTAATATTACCCAATCAATCAATTGATGGTTCAGTCATGCCACCCAGCGCTAACACTTAGCGACTGATCCCGTGCCTGCCCATCCACTAATTATCCTCTTGACATCTTTTTTTTTAGATCAGTTTTTATCTGTATTTTCCCTCCAGTATGTACACTACTGGCAATTTAATTTCTTCTTGGGGGGTTGATTTAACTTGGAACACTTTTTCCACTTTGGAATGGATACTGAACACTCGGGTCAGCTGAATTTGGATTTCTTATTTATTTACTTACCGAATTACACACATTTAAGTAATAGTGACCTAGCTCCTATTTACTTATCTTGCAGAAAATTATCCTGCTACTCACACCTGATGAAGGGCTCATTAGCCCAAAACGTGTAGTGCACACATACAAGCAGTGGTACTGGACTACACAGATATCTACTTCAGTACAATTGCCTTCTTGAAAGAGATAGTAGTGTTTTATATAAATGGACTTTTCAATTTAAGTATTTCCACATAAATAATGGACTTATTTTGATCTATGAAAAATGTTTCTCACTGTAATCTTTTGTTGAGAAAACATTTGTGTTTTATTAATGTAAATTTACACAAATTGAATGCACCATATGAAGAGTATGTATTAAGTTCTTAATGATTTTGCGTTATTGACTATGTTTCATTAAAAGAAATTGTGTACAATTATACGAGTCACTATTGACACTCAAGAAATTAGTGCATTGTTAGCCCATAGTGTGCCCTGCTGTTATCTCTTAAACCAGGAAGACCACCCTCCTGTTTTGCCATTCGACAATGATCTTGTAGCCAAGATTTACTCAGGAGCACCTGAATTACACTTTATGTAAACGAAATCTTTTTAACCCAATTTAAGCTCTGACTTATACTGAGTGCGCCTCTACTCCCATTGTATTGCTAGCTGACAGAAGTGTCAGAGCCAAGAGTTGGCTGTGCGCTGAATGAAAAGTTGGAGGAAACAAAAGGGCAAAATGACAAGCAAATCTCCCCCACCTGGAGCCATACTCTAATCTCATCTCGTGGCAGGGAGAGAATTAGTGTGACAGTTATGTATCAGTAGGGCCTGACTTTATCCTATGGTATAGGGGGACCATTGGAAAATATAATGGAAATGGTGTTTTACTGTGTCGTGTTCCTGCTGGATGCAGTGGATAATTACGGTTGTAGGTCAAAGGATCAAAAACAAAAGGCTCAAATGCCTTTTTTTCGACACCAAAAGGACCGAAAAAAAGGGTCGAATTATTTTATTTTTTTGTTTTATGGGGGGGTTCCCCCCTAACCCCCTATTTTCTTTTAATAAAAAACTTTTTATGCATACTAAACTTAAAAAATATATAAATAAATAAATAAAAAAGCATTCGAACCTTTTTTTTCCGGTCCTTTTCGATTCAGAAAAAAAGGGCATTCAATCCTTTTTTTTCCGATCCTTTGGCTGGACACCGATAATTACATGGGAAAGCCTGTGCTCATTCTAGCTGTAGGAGTTTTCCCACTCGTAGGCCATAGTGCAATTCCCTTATTAGTATTCGTTGCATTGGCACTGACATAAACACCAGTTGAAGTATAATATAGATCTTTCGCGGGTCACAGCTTTAAAAGGCAGAAGGTTAGGCTAGCCTAAGTTAAGAAGGGACAGTGATGCCTAGTCTTGCATGAGACATCATAACATAGCACTTAGTGTCATTGGACTGGGACGTGAGGCACGAGTGGAGCATGCAAATATGCTAAAAGGAAGTGTGAGGTTGACTGAATGAAGAGTGCTGATGCAGTGTACCTGAGGTTTTGACACGTTGGGCCTCATTACGACCCAGGCGGTAAGTTACCGCCTGGGCCGTGACTTTACCACCATGGCGTAAACTACGTTTACGCCATGGTGGTTGGCGGACTTACCGCCCCATTCCGACCTTGGCGGGGCGGTAAGTCCCCAATCCCCATTTACCCTTCCCCATTCCCATTTTTGCCCCATAGGGCATAATGGGAGTGCGGAAGGCGTTAATTACGCCACCGTAAATTACGGTGGCGTAATTAACTCCATGGTCCCTTAGCGCCATGGATTTTAACACCTGCTAAAAGCAGGTGTTAAAAGCACCATGGCGCTAGGGGACCTCGTAATCAGGCGGTAAGGGTCGGCGCTGTTAACGCTGCCGTAAACCCCTTACCGCCTGAGTCTTAATGAGGCCCGTAGTGTGTTATAACTAAGTGGGAGAATAAACAGAGGTATGTTTCGGTCCCTAAGAACGAGGGTCAAGCCTGAGAGGGAACAAGCCTATGGTGAGAAATCTGTGTAGATTTCTCACCATAGGCTTGTTCCCTCCCAGGCTTGCCCCTCGCCTGGGACACCTGTGTAGGTTTATCAAGGAAACGTAGGGAGTTTCCCGAAGGTCAAGAAGCAACCGAAAAGGCCATTAAACTTTCAAGCAGAGAAATTGGAGTGATGAGGCTTGTCCTCGGTATCCAGAACACAACTGACGGATCACAATTGTCGGCAGGATGAAGAACAAGGATGGTACGTTGCTCAGTGCAGAGGACAAGCACAGAGTTGGGTCACCAAGGACCATGGCCATAATATGTTCAACAAGGGATTCCCACCCTAAACCAAAATCAGTGGCCTCGGGTCTTGGAAAGAAAATGTCTATTCTAAGTTGAATGCTACTTTAAGGGGTTGGGACCCTAATTTAATTGAATAATCCTTCAAAGATAGCACTAGAAGTTGCAGATGTCATATATGCGTTAAATTATTGTGCAGAAATCAGTTGTATTAAGCAAGAATACACAGTGTGCAATTTAGGGTCAAGCAGTAAACTTTATTTGAAAGAGGCTTGTAAGCTACCTATACATATGGTTGGGGTGAGATGGGGAGTGATACATTTGGGAATTAAATGAATCCTGGGTACAGGAATAATATGATAGGCAAATAATATATCGGTAGAGCTTAATGATAATCAAAGTTGTAGAGTACAGCCGTGACATGAAATTACATATATAGAGCAAGGCGTAGCCAAGGAAAACTATCTCCCATTGATTGCAAGATATAGAACTGCTTAGATAGGATAGTGAAAGGAGCGGTTAGGGCGTAGATGCTGTTGAGTGAGAATGACACATGTCATGGTACCAATGTGACCAAAAATTCTATCCAGTACAGTTCTCGTTAAGGCTCATCTTTGGGATAAATCGCTACCTCTTTTGGGTTTCTGTAGCACGTCTAGTATCATAAATCTCATTTGTGCAATGTTATGATCTTTTTCAACAAAATGTGGAGCTACTGGTGATTTCTTGATTGCGTGTTCTGATATTAGATTTGTGCTCGATCCACCTTTCACATGCCTTCCTCGATGTCTGGCCAATGTATAGCAAACTACACATGAATTTAATGGCATATATTACATTAGCAAGTCACAAAATCCTTTAGTCTTAGTCTGCTTCCAGTGCAGGGAAGCTGTATCAAATTCCCTATGATGATGTTATTGCAATTGTTGCAGCTGAAGCAGGGAATGTACCAGTATAAGGTGGTCCTAATACAGGATGCGTAAAACACACAGTAAGAACTACAGCTAATGTTGTGTTTACTTTAGCACTTATTAAATCAAATATTGATGGAAGAAGATCATGAGGTGAAAAAGCAAAACAACGAGAAAAATAGAAGATCCAAAATACAAAACGACAAGAAAAGGAGTTCCTCAGTCTAAAGCTATAAGAAAGACGTGGACAACTGAGACAGTAACATTAAACCACAAAACAGTGCAAAGTAGACAAATGACCTGCACAGATGAGACAGTCTGTACTCAAAATGGACCACTGACTAGCTCTGATACTTTCTGTTATCAGACTCACACTTAAAAGCTGAATGAAATTAGGATGACAATCCGAATCAGTGTAGCAAGGCACAAAGATACAAAATAATAGGATGGTTAGAAGACTCTTCACAAAGTCCATTTTATAATAAAAACATGGTCAAATTTGTTCTCAACCAACAATGACCGATACTTTCCCAGAAAGAGATTCTCCTCCTTTGAATCACACTAGCGTCTTATTAATATTGCGTGAGATCCCTCAATAACAAGTTATAACTACAGAGGACATTGAGCTAGTTGAATTTGTGGATGACTACAATGTCATGTAGTTTAGTTTGACCTCTACACTTATTGTGGCACAGACCTTCGTAAATTAGGGTGTCTGCCTTCTTCTAGGTCCTTCCCAAGACTGAGAAAGGCTGCTTGGGCTGGAAACCTTTCATTTCGTGTCTGCTCCAGGCTTCAGGGGAATACCTTGCATCCGGTTAAAGGGAGTTGGATGGTTCCCTGATTAGGTCATGTGCTCCTGGTCAAGTGGGCTCTCTGGGTTGGCCTAGGGTCAGTGGACATTTAAGGTTTTATACTGGTCTGTGGCGCATTGGTACATCCATCCCCCTCCCCCGAGGTGTCCTCTGAGGCTGTCTATTTTCCTCTGTGTGCACTGGTAGGTCCAGCATGCTCCTTTCCTGTCTGAAAACCCTCCTGCAAGCCTGGGAAAGTGTCTGTTACCTTTGTTTCCTCTACCAAGAGTTTCATGAATGAGAATAGTACACTTGTATCTCCTGCAACCTTTTCAGTTGTGTTTTTGTTCTTTCCTCAAAAGAGGGAAACATTCATACAATATATTCACGCAGACTGTTAGATCATTTTTTGCATGGCTGGTTTTTGTTTTCTTTCTCTCGGCCGAATGATTCTCTCTTTTTATGCAGACAATGCTGCACTCCATGAACAAAGCCAGCGTTAGAGTGTCAATGAACACAGAGCAGTGGATCACAGTACATGGACTCATGATGTGTTGGTAAAGTTACCTTGTTAGAGTTTATCAAGAAATGTGGAACAAATGAGAATTGTGGCAGAGCTCAGAGGCAATCAGATTCCAAAAACAATATCCTTGATCCATAAGCAAGCAGTAATTTATGTGTAATAACTCATTGGAAAGTAATATATTGTGGATCAATTCATTAGTGTTCAAAAAGGATAATTTTTGTCCTGATGAATGAAAGAATTTATAAGGTTGAAGAAACTGGTAGACGAAATTTAGGGAATATGTCAAATTAATATGGCTATTCGAGGGAATTCTATTGTGTTTTCAGGCCCATAATACTCCAGGATAGCAGAATAAAGTTAGATTACTCTCCCTTAGACTGTGTTGGGGTCTAAATACTGACCTAGTTTTGCTTTCTTTGTTTGCTGAATTTGCTGGTTTTGACCTCATTTACTGTTCATTTTTCTTCTTGCTTGTGGAAGGCTATTGCATATTAGATAGGCATTGCACACATTCACCTCCTAGGAGTTAAGTGGCTAGTTTAGTTTTTCGGTCTGATGTGTGAAGAATCTCTGGATTCAATCACTTCTCCCAAGGGGGATCCTTTCCCTGTGAGGCTAGGGAATTGAGTCCGCTCCGCAATACCCTCCATAGGGGTAGAGGCAAGCGGGACCTCACTGGGAGAGACTCCCACCTGGGGATCAGGACTCCTCTTCTGATGAGGAACTCCTTAATCAACCCACATATCACTTGCTCCTAAGAAAACCTACTCGGTGACCATATGAAGAACAAACTGAAATTTGTTATAATCATATAGAATCCATGAGAATTCCTGAAAGGAAACACTTACCTGGTACAGAGGTACTGGTACTGAGATGAAGAAAACAACTGGATTAATACAGAGCACCAGTAAAACAAAGAAAGAATTTAACATTGCTCGGGGAAGCCCCAGCAACGCATCATAAATCTTAGAGGCGGAGACATGAATGAAAGAGAAGCCCGGGAATTTAAAACCCACTGGTGAGCGCAGCTGATGGAAACCGGGGTATGCAGCTGCGAACACTAGAAGGGAGCTGGCATAAGAAAGGAGAGAGAAGAAGCAGGTGGCCCTCCTAGAGACCAGAGATCCGAGAAGCGAGAGGACTAAGCGAGAGGACCAAGGAGGAACCAAGAATGAAGTGGTAGCATGACCAAAGTACATGGGAAACCAAGACCACTTACCTGAATGCACCGCAGAGTGTGCCAAAAGAAGGAAAGAGAGGAGAAGCTGACCTGAGAAGTGGTGGTGTGACTAAGAGTTTATGGGACGGCCAGACCTCTTATCTGAAGCCACTGCGGAGCATGTTGGAAGAAAAAAAGGAGAACAGTGAAGCCAACCTGATGATATCGATGGAGAACCCCATCCTAACTGGAGGCTCAGTGACACAGTCCCCAATACATACAGGTAACGGGGGAGCGGGTGACCCAGCAGTGGACCGGAAATAACGAACCGAATATTCATGGTCGTCCCAGTAAAGACCAAGTATTGAAAGAGAGTGAGAATCATTACTGGAGTCCTAATACTCATCCCAGTAAACAACAAGTATTTAAAGAAAGTGGCAATCATTATTGAAGTCCTCCTACTCGTCCCACTGAAGAACAAGTATTTAAAGAGAGTGAGAATAATTACTGGAGCAGTCCTACTCATGCCAGTAAAATCCAAGAGTTGGAGGAGAGCGAAATTCATTACTGGAATACTCCTAATGGTCCCAATAAAGACCAAGTGTTGGAAATGCACAGGAAGAGTGAGAATTGTAATTGGGGCAGTCTTGTTCATCCTAGTCAAGAGGAAGATTTGACATTAAATAAAGAGGAAGTTTCAACTGTGATTGAGGAGAGGAAAGTAACAGAGCTCCAAGAAAAAGGAGGGTACTAAACATATATGTACATAAGAGAACAGAACAAGAAAGAGAGAAAAGTTGAAAAGCCTGATATCTGAACTGTACAAGCTAATAAAAGTAGTCACAAAGAACTATCTTTGAATATTCTAAAAAGAAACTTGCTGAGAAATCAGTCCACAGGAGACGAAGCCATTCTTTTGGTAGTGACAGGGTCAGGTTAGGTTTGTTTGGAGAGTGGGCAGATCTTCTTTCTGGGTTTCCAGACAACTGACGAACACCCTAGTTAGTTTCTGTTAGGTAGGGAAAACCCTTAGATCAGGGAAAGGTGGTACTTTTCATTTCTTTTTAATAAAGAATAAGTCTGAATATGGAAGATCAGAGTCTGTATTCTTCTGACCCGTCATAGATGCTTTTGCTGAATATTATTAGATACCTACCCTTATTGATATGATGTGAATACCCAGAAGTTTCTAAGCTCACACCCAGGGATCAAACCTGTGGTGCTCCGTGTCATCTTGCTTCTAAGGTGAGCACGTTGCCCCTGAGCTATCCTCGCGAGACCATTATTGTGTTCCTAGACGCTTAACATCCTAGGCATTTTGGGCCTTCAAAATGATCACCACAAACTGTGCTTCGATCTAAGCCTGGAGATTCCCCATCCTACAGTTGGTGCCTAAACAGTTCAGTCTGCAATGCATCCCACTTTCATGGGAATTTATGACATTTCTATCTCAGATCTACAATCTCACTATTTCAATCTCACAATCTCTCTCAGACCATCTTCCCATCACAATAAGTCTTAAAGACTTGAACTTTTACAACCTAGCCTTGGGCTGGAAATACACCCCTCACCTTTACTCATCCGAACAGAAATTGGAGACCTCGAGAACACCTTATTCAAGTCCAAAACATTGAATGACACTGGCGACACATCTCAGCAAATGCTATGGAAAGCTGCAAAAGCAATTATTAGGGGCGTCAAAATCGAAAGATGTTTGAAGATCAAGAAACAACAAAGAGCAAGGCTAGCAGCAATGGATGACTAGACCAAAAACGTGAAAACCTATACAGGGAAATCCTGACTTCAATTTTTCTTTCATCCCTTAATAAAGTGCAATATGAACAAAACGAAATGCATATGTCCAAAGCTAGATTCTTACAAAGAAAACATGGCACTCCTTTTACAATGCTGGAAACTAAACTGGGAATCTATTGACACATCTCATAAAAAAGTAAACATCTTTGGAAAATTTCAGAGAAGTATAAATGGAGTATGGACATTTAGTTAATGACCCAACTGAAATATGCAATGCCTTTAGGTTTCTACCTCTAATCACACTTGTCTGAATCCCCCAAGAACAAGATTGATTATGACAATTTTGTCTGACTAATACCTCCTCCCAAATTATCAGATGAATTTGCCAAGGACATGGTTCAGAGGATGAAGTCTCTCCAGCAATCTCATCCCAGCCCAATGGTAAGACCCCAGAACCAGACGTTTTTTTAACCACAATGTGTTAAATTATTGTAAGAAAAGAACACACTCAACCTTACCAGGCTCTGTAACATGTTTTTAGCACAGCACAAGCTCCCATTAACTATGTATCGTGCTTCAATTTTACTAATTCCAAAATTGGAAAGTGGAAGTTATTGTGCCATTTCTTTACTAAATAGAGATCGAAAACATTTTAATGAATATATTAGCTGCGCGAGTCACTTATAAGAGACTTCATTCACACGGTCAAAGTAGGATTTATTTCTCACAGATCTTCATCAGGACATTTGCGCTGCTTGGCTCATATTATTGATAGGAACGATTCTATAGAGGGAAAGCCTACTCTAGTTTGTATCGAAGCAGAGAAGGCTTTCAATAGAGTCAAATGGCCCTTCCTGTCCACAACATTAAGAGAATTTGGGTTTGATGATATCTTTATTGACCGGATGAAGGCTGTATGCAGCTCTGACAGCATGCATTAAAAGAAGCAGTTTCACCATCCTTTGATCTAAACCAGAAAACCACACAGGGGTGCCCTTGTCTCCTTTGCTTTTTTGCTTTTTGCATTAGCAGCAATGGAGCATCTGGTCTTTTGAGTTAGGGGCGACTCCTTCAGGTCCTTATTCTTCAGTGGTATGAAGAATCAAACTATTCTATAGTTTTAGGAACATACTAGTCTGTTTTAGCACTTCAAGAACAGTCCTTTCCAAAGAAAAGCATCTTAGAATTTGTTTGTACCACATTTCTGCTGCAACTGTATTATTCTTTTGCCACACTCTAGCCAAATATAGTCAACCAATCACTGTTGATATTATACCCAAAACCTCGGGCAGCTCAGTAATGATCTCTTTGAACCAATCATGTTTGTAGCGAGAGACGGTATAGGTCACTGGGCAGGTAGCCCACATATCGGTAAGGATAGTTGCTTCTTGATAGTAACCCTCTTTCACCCAATTTTGCAAGTTTCATGTCCATTTTTGTACGTTGGCAGTGTTCAGAATCTTGGATGGCATTGCATGGATTTGCCGTATACATAACTGAGCCAGAGGATGCTGAGGAGTTAGAGTGAACTGAATACAAATACACTGTTTTCTTCATGTGTACGTCTCGTATACAGCATTGCCACACCATCCTACAACAAGTAACAACACCCTACCATCTTGCCCGCTAACACTTCTCCCAGTAAAAGTCCTACTGAAGATCAAGGGGGTCATTATAAGGTTGGCGGTACGGGGTTAACAACACCGGTAAAGGTACTGGTGCCGTTAACCCCTTACTGCTGCATTACGAGGTCCTTTAGCGGATCCCGCTAAGGGCGGCTGGTTTTACCAGGTGCCCTCAGTGGGAGCCGCTAAAGGACCAGCATGGTTATTAACGGTCCCGTTTGTTAGCATGGTCCCTGTTCCCATTGAGCCCTATGGGGGCTCGAATGGGGGTGGGTTCCCTGAATGGGGAAATACCGGGTTCTCCAAGGTTGGAAAGGCCTGGTAATTCCCCATTCAGGGAACCCGTACCCGGTATGCGGTAAGGGGGTAGCCATGGTGCTAGTAGCGCCATGGCTACCTCCAACCTCGTAATGACCCCCCAAGTGTTGGTATGCGCACGGCCGCATATATAGATTGAAAGGTCTGAAGTGGATCACTGTCAAATTTAAGATAATCAACAATCCTAGTCTAAATTCAGCAACTGTCGTTCTCAGGGTCTCTCACTTTTGGGAGGTCCAGCCACTGGGATATTAGCATCAGAATACTGTACCTTTCTGAAAGGGAGACATCTTGGACACTTGAAAGATGGTTGGCTTTCATGGATCCTGCAGAGATGTTCCCGCTTATTTGCTCATGATAGACTTGAGATCTAACTGAGGGCTGGGAATCCTTGGATGGTGCAGAGGGCAAGGATAGCCTCCTTGTGAGGCTCAGGAGACCCACGCTTAGCCAATAATAGTTATTATTGTCCGTCGATCATTCCCTGTGATACTGTCTAGGCAGAAATTCGGCAAGGATTGTTCTCCCCATGGTTGGAAAGAGGTGATAGTCTGCATTTCTAACCTCACAGCAGTGGTCAAAGGAAGAGCAAGATGGGGCTCATTAACACAGAGCTACCCAGCTCTGAGATGTGTGAAGGCATTAGCCAAGACTCAAAAGCAGTGAGGGTAATGGCGGTTTGTTCTTAGCCACATCACAGCACATGGGTGAACCCTTAGTTTCATTTAGCAGCTTAATTTTAACTGAGAATGTGGCTCTGTCAGGTAGTGACAGCTTACAAATATATCAATGGGCCTCATTACGAGGTCGGTAGTAGAGTTATCAAGGATGAGCAAAAGGTTTTCATGTTTTTGTCGATGCGTAAAGTACTTGGCAGAGAGTTCCAAAACTGTGCTGCTAGCGTGGGAATAGCTTTACCCAATCCCTTGGCTTTCTGACTTTGTTTTGGCTCATGTAGGGTAATGCAAGCCTTCAGATAGGTCGGCGCCTTAACATATAGGCATTTATGCACAAGCATAGACATATCTATCTATCTGTCTCCCTTTTCTTCCCTTGTTTATTCATTGGAGTGAAGTAATACACCAGATATATTTGCAGTAAATTGCAGGAATATCCTGTAACTGACGGAAAGCCTTCATATTTTTTTTTACAGGCAATAGAAAAGTTGGCAATACGTAACATGTCCAATAATACAATTCTGAGTTTTTGTAACATTTACAAACCACTTGGTCATCAGCCTTCTTGATTTGATCATATTCCCGAAAGCCCGTATTGGCTTTATAGGAACAGACAATTGATGTATCCCACAAACGAATACACCTATATCTAGAGTTACCATTTGTGCACTGCTAAAGACAAGTGCATATGGTATTCACTACATTTTTGCTTTGCTGGGGTTCTATAGAAGGGGTTGGATGTGTTCTTCTCCAGAGAAACATTAAAACAAAGCAGGAACATAAAACTCATGTTACTGCTATTATTTATATTTTTAAGAATCTATTTCGTTTAATGGTTTATTCACAATGCAGCATGCCACACACATTTTTTCAATTTGGAGGGTGGCAAATGCTTCGGCCTCTTTTTCACTCTTACAATACGCTGTATGTCTCTCATAGACTTCAGTGTGATCATGCGCCTATCAAACTTTCACTGACCTCGGTGGCTCAACATTTTGAGGTGAAGACCCCTGAATGATGATACAAGGCTGTTCCACTGCCGTTCCTCTTTGGGGAAAAGGTCTCTCACATATGTGCCTTTTCTGCACTGTGCAAGTGAGGGGAGGGAGAGTTGGAAAAGGAGGATCGCATGTTTGCGTTTCTTCTGGTTCCGAGAAGGAGACAAGGACGTGGGATATCTATATGACAACGAGGTGACTTTGCTAGAGTCCAAATCACGACAAATCATTGTCCTTGCAATCTTTCCTAAATATTAGGGACATGGATGAGCAAAACTGGACTGCTCAGGCAAAACCAGAACAGATGGCAACCCCTACCTATACATTATTATGAATGGATATGCTACAAAATGGAGCACTTTGGATAAATGTGCTGTACTGTTAAGCAGATTATACATGTTTGCTACAGTTACTAGAGCACCCCAGAAGCATGTGCTAAGTTATATTGTAGCGTGGACAGAAAATGGCCCAAAGGGAATAGGGTCAGGCATGCGCAGCTCAAGTGTCACATGAGTGCTGGTTCAGTTGTCTTTTTCTGTTGCTTGAATGGTGGTTCATCATTAGCCTGAAAAGGCCTGAGGATGGGAGCGGATGGCCTAGCTTCCAATCACATACAAAGGACAAATTCCACTGACATCTTCCGCAGACCAATGGACACAAAACTGTCAGAAAATCTTACATTCACAATGTGCATCTGCCTGAATCAATACAGTTACTATATTATAAAAAACATAATTACTGATCATTGTCTGTGAGAGTTTCCTTTGCAACTGTCCAGTTCTTAAAATGAGTGTTGGTGTTGTCTAGGCTGAGCACTTCAACATATTTTAAAATAGTGAAACTTAATGACACATATTCTTTGTTGCGTAATCTTCCCAATTGTTTGCTCTCTTGGGCAAACATAGGCCAATGAGGAGTGACAGAGCAGCAGAGTGCTGCTATATTGCCAGCACATATCCCCCTTTACGATGATGCCTGTGAAGCAGTTTGCCATACTTTATTTAGTTTGGGTATTTATTGAGTGTGAACCTAGCTTTAGAAAGCAATGGAGCGCTGAACATCTGTAGGGGTAACAGAAACTTAAGGTGCTTTTTAAGCAAAATAAAAACAGGTGCCTTAGCGCAGTTCCAACATTTCTCTAAGTGATAAGAGAAAAGGACTCCCTCATACTCAGTATAACATTGCATACGTCTTAGCAACTGTTCTTATTATATTTAGCATGCCCTAAAAAAAACTTTATTACAAAATTGTTTGTGTCCAACATTCTACACAGTGTGAGGAATCTGAGGGCGTCTTCACTTCTTTCCCCAATATATCCTCCTCCTGGGAGGCCAGAGAAAGGCCATCTCTCTTGGATCCTGGCCTTTGGGGTGGATATGCTAGGGAGGATCACCTGGGTGGAGGAGACTTGGGGAGTGGAGATCAGGCACCCTTAGGTGTGACATGGTATCCCCCATTTCCCTTTCACAATTACTCTTCTGTCCAGCAAGCCTGTATAGGCTATTGTCAAACCTTTTCCTATTTTTCTCAGTGGTCGAAGTGGGCGGGAGCGGTTGGGAGTGGTGCTCCTCTACTTTTTAAAATGAGGTTTTACTGTTCCTATAATTTTATTTTTAAAAGAAACTGTTCGGGAATGACTTCCTTTTAAAATAAAAGTGTAGGAAGAAGTTGAAACGTGCGCTTTCAGTGCACTGCACTGAACGTTCCCTCAAATAGCAGTCATGTGTGTTTAGGGGGTTGTATTGCGCATGGGAGGGAGCGAGGTCTATGTGGTTTGTGGGGAGCTGGCCAGAACATAGTTCCTCTACTTCTTTTTGTACACTTCAAACCACTGATTATTCCCCTAAAACATTCCCCAAGAAACACCCTTTTGGTACTGGGACGAGGAAGAGACCAAATAGAGAAACACATCCTCACTTTATTGACACACACACATTCAAACACCAGTTCTGTACTGGATGGGGAGGAGGCCAGCAAGAGTAAGCACGACTTGTGATTCAAAAGTGAGCGGTCTAATCCTTTTTTGCCCAATGAAACCGGCAGGAAATTTAAGAGCAAAAGGTACTGTGAAAATTGAGTCAGCTATCGAAGCAGGTCTACAGACTGCTGGATGAGAGCAGACCTCTCCTGGAAGGCAACGTGGCAAGTGGTGCCCTCGAGAACCCCTGGAGGATGCAGAGTGTATGCAGCGGGAAGCGAAGTTGAAGGAAGCCCCAGAGGCCTGTGTCGGACCATGAAAATGGACCCAGCGTGACCAGGCAAAGATGTTGTGCAAGGCCTGAGCTGCGAGAGAAGCATTGGTGAGCGAGGACACAGAGAGTCACTGGGGAGACAGAGCAAGGTGCCACATGAGAGAGAGAGAGAGAGCTTGTGGCAGCTGGAGGCATCGCTGGAACACTGTAAGCTCTGACCAGTTATTCAACCAAGCAAGGGGGACACTGGGATGGCAGGTGAGCACACACATCCAATAAAGAATACTGATTTGAATGAAAGCAATTACTTTTCAAAACTTCCTGATATAAGGAACTGTGTGATTTGAGAAATGAAGCATTGGAGAGCATGCATTGGCAAGAGCCCCAGGAATATAAGGAATTGTATGAGATGAGCAAACAAGCATTGGCAAGAGCCACGAGAATATAAGGTACTGTATGATATGAGAAAACAAGCATTAGCAAGAGCCAGGAGAATATGTAAAATTGCAGCAAGTGAATGGTGGCAGAATGGTGGCAAAACAAGCCACGATACAACAGTAAGAGGAGGTGATGTGAGAATGAATCAAGCACCATTGTAAAGGTGAAACAGTAGTAACGTGCCTGTGAAGAGGAAGCAAGTAAGGTTTGTCAGTTGCGTAACATGTAATTGGAGGACCGCATGGTACGACAACTGCGCCTAGACCAAGTGCACCACTCTATGAAAAAGCCACTAAAAGCACACACAAAGAAGCTTGTGTTTAACTTTTGTGTGTTCTGAACTCAAGGAACTGAACTAAATTTCCCAAAGAATTGTGTTATTTTGAAAAGCTGAAAGACTTGAACTCTTGGGCAAGGGAACCCCATGTGCATTATGAACTATTTTGAACTTGGGGAAAGGAAACCCGTTTACAAGCCAAGAGCAAAAAGAAGCACTGATCTTTTATTTGAACACTACTTATTTTGAAACTGACATCCCTACACATTGTATACAATTAGTTGTGAGGGCAAGTATAGGTTTTGGACACAGACAAACCTTTGCTTTGGACTTCCTGAGACAGACTATCCTTTGTTTTCTTTAGGTATGGAAATCCCACTTTAGCATAGGGCAAGTTAGGCTTTTTTCCAATCCACCTTTTGAGTTAAGTAAATGTTTATAGCATAAACTTTATTTTGTTGTCTGTGTCTACTTCATGATGCCTTTGCAACAGTCAAATATGTATATCTAAGTACCTACGACTTCATAGTTCAAGCATGATTCAGTGTTTCCAATTAATATGAATATAATTCAGTGTCTTTCCGATTATGAAATAATCAATTATGCATTCTAAAGAGCTGTCATGGAATTGAGCGGTGGTCTTCTTATGTAAAGCCCTGCAACTTCTTCAGGACTCAAATAATCAGATCATCTCATCCTATTCTTGTGATGCAGAAGATCTTACTCACACCTGCAATAGAAACTATATAATGATGGGTGAGAGCACACAAAATGACTAATCAACTTCACACTGCTTTTCTTTATCTGATTGCTTAAATGCTCACTTAGCGCCACGTAATGTAATAACTATTTTCCCCAATCGGACCCAAATCTGGATCCTTTAGCTGAGGAGTCTTAGTGCATATATTTAATCTCATATTCAACAAGGACTCTCTTATCTCAATATATTCTTATGCTCCTCCTTATTCTATCATACTGCACATTCACCTAGCATGAACCCCACCCGAAGTCACTCTGTGAATTAACAATTACTGTGTTTATTGAAGGAACAAGTGGAGACGCAAAATTGGAATGTCTGTCTCAACATTCTGATTAAATGCATGACATGCACTAAGCCTATGCTCATTGTCAAACCCCGAAAATGCAGAAGTTGAACATATTAAAAACCAGTCTAATTTAAGCAATGAGATCAGAGGTTCCATTTGTGTATTCAAGTTGTTTGGGTATACTGTCTTCCCCAATGAGAAAAAGCACGCTCAGTTGGCCCATTGTGGCATGTCCCCATCTTGAATACAGAATGAGAGAAAACATTGATACTCTCTCATCCTTCATGTTGTATCTGCGCATCAAAAAGGACAGGTGTCTGAATCGTTGCTTCACCAGCTCCACAAGTGGTCTCCTGATTCCAAAGATCTGCTGCTAATAGTTGCCATGTTGGGGTGAGCTGAAAGCTATGTACTTCTACCTTACATATGGTGCAGATACCATCTTGGAAAAATACTAGATCATAAACTTTTATCGTGTAGTTTGGTATGAGCTCTGTAGGGTTGGAAAAGCTCAATTGGTCAACTATGTGAGATATTATATGATGAACGTTCTCATCATTCAGACACTCGTGAATCATGTGTGACATCTTTATCCAACATGCTTCTCTCTATTTTATTGCTGAATCTGTGTTTAATCTCCATCTAGGCACCATTACTTTTTCAATAACTGTCCATTAAAGGTAGTGGTATTCAAACTATTTTAGGATGAACCCCTCGATAAAAATATTGTTGCCGAGCCCCCCTTCAGTAAAAACATTGTTGGCAGGCCCCACAGATGCCATATCTGCTTATCTTCCATTAAACGTGGTCGCCGTACTCCATATTTGAACAGCCTCAAGCCGCCCCTGGTCATTCTTCGAGCCCCAATGGGGGGTCGGTGGGGCAAGCCCACAGTTTGAAGGTCTGATTTAAGGTCAGTATTTTATGCTGCTGATAAGCAAAATGTTGGTCTATTTTAGTTCTACACTGCCATGAATCCTGGAGCAGTGCTCACCGATTCTAATGGCAGCTTTAAATGACTTTCATCCCACATACATTGAGCCAGAGTGGCTTGGCTCTCTTTTGGCATTTTACCTTTGCATGTGTGAACCTTGGAACTACTCAAGAATGGGCATGCTATACATTTCCCATCTTTACAACCAAATAGTTGCCCAATGGGCTTTAGTTCCTGCTCTTTATATGTTCTCGCAACCTTTTGTCTAATGTTTTGACCCTAAGGCAAACACTGGTGTTTTCTTCATTGGAATTTGGTACTTCACAAAACACAAATGTTCTTTAGTAAGTCAGTACACCTTATTGAACCCTGGTCAGTGTGTTGTAACACATACCATCCGATGCATTTCCTATTCTATTCTCCAGACTCTGGGTTTTATAAAAATGATTGCTTGAAATGTCACACCATTTCCATGCGGTTTAATCCCCTATTTGGTTTACTTACATTCTTGACATTCTGAATTAAGGGTACATATTTCTTTTTCCATTTCCAAGTCCATGATTCAGTAAACTCATTCTAAGTTGCCCCCACGGTAGCCTTCGTTTCAAACTCTGCGGTGATAGCCTTTCCAATGTAGCTGAGTATTTCTGTCTTCAGCAATAGAGATGCATACAGTCTACCCTCTGCATTTTTAACTGAAAAGGCCCAGAAAACCAATTTCTATTCTACCCCATCAAATTGTACATGTTATGTGACGACCCTGCGCATCTAGCCATTCTTTAAACAACTTGAACTTCTGCCCTGTTCCATGTCTCAGCTGCAAATATATACATATATATATACTATTTCTATGTTGTTTTTCCCCACATTGTACATAATCCTCACCCTACTTGCTCATACAGGATTGCTATATTCTGTACATATGTTTAGCCATTACTCGTGCATTTATTCTGAGCAAAACATATTTTTTTAATCGGAAAATATGCGCATTCAGTGTTATTGTGGTCAGATCTCTTAGAAAGTGATTTGGTGCAGTCTTCAGATTCTCTCTCAGCTCTTAAGTGCTATGTGCCATGCTTATGCACTCTCCTGGGGAATGTTTGTATAGGGACTGGTGACATTCAGTGTCACGAGGATTTGCACAGTGCAATCGAATTGTAAATTATGCACAACTTTGATCATATCCATATAGACTCTTGCATATCATGGGATGGCCCACAATCTGGAAAGAAGTTGGAGCATCGAACCAGCCCTGGAAACAGTAGGTCGTCCTGGGAGTTATGTGCGTTTTTGTATCTTTTTGGGAACGTATAAATGGAAAGGATTAGTGGTTCTAGATTCATAAAAAATCTCTTTAAAAAAATATCTGAATTTATCACCCGTAACTACGTTAGTATTTTCGTTCATAATTGCTTGGATTGTGTTAGTTTTGAGCGAATGGTACAACAATGTATTATTACTCAGCTGCCCCATAATGTCTTCTGTATAGGTTCAGGTCTCTAACACGACAATCCCTTGCATGCTGGTTTTATTGTAATATTTTCATTGATGCAAGTTCTTTCAGCCTTTGCCTCTTTCTGTTGGTCATATTGTTTCTCATTCTGGGGTAGGATGTACTCAAATGGGGAGGTATGAAGTTCGAAATAGGTCTAACCCCAATGTGGCCTCTGTCGGAGTCACAGGAAAGTTGAATGAACAAATATTGTAATCAAATTTTCCTCTGATATTCGTTCATTTGATTATGTAGTGTGGTGATGTTTGTTGCCTTGGCCGAGACCAGAGTTATTAGGGCATGCTTCCCACACTCATCCAGTGGGGTACTGATAAGTTAGTAATAGGAACACCACTCATCGTGTGGCTCTATTCCATTACATGGTTACACAGGGTGAGCAGTACTTGTAGCATAACATGTATTTCCTGCATAATGTTTAAGGTAGCAGGGAATAGTTGACATTTAAAGTTAGTAGGGAACAGGTAACAGTGCTGAACTGGTGCACAGTGTACGAAAAGTGGTGGTCTGTAAAGCGTAGTAATCAGGTGAGATACTGGGATGGGCGGGGTTGACGGTGCATCCATCATTGTGTGAAGGAGGTGCTCATTGAAGAGGAGGGTTCTGATTTATTTTCTGAATTGCACGAGAGTGTGGGCTATTCTGATGTTGGAGGATATAAGGTTGCACAATCCAGAGACGTAGATGAAAGACAGAAATTGTGAGGAGCAGGGAACACTGAGCAGAAGGTGAACACTGGTCCTGGCTAGTGGAGCGCACCGTAGAACAGGGGTCTTTAACCTGCAACCGTCTGGATGGTTTAGATTGTGACAACCATGATGGCTCATCATTGGCAATGCCAAAGCGCAAAATGTGAACTCGACACCAGCCATTGGCTAGTAATACTTGATTCTTGGCGTGCTCTGTGTATGTATTTAAAGATTTGAAGTGGTGAGTGACTTTTAATGGCTGGCTAGTACCTTGTAATTTGCATTCGTGCCCTCTGGGCTAGGATGTCTAGGGGTGATGGTAGTTGTAGTTCAACCATCTGGAAAGCCAATGGTTGCAGACCCTTATACAATATCTGCATTAATGTATTTGCACATTTCTGCTGCTATGCTGGTGAAACCAAAGCCAAATATGTGTAAATTCACTCATTTCAAACACAGGGTACTTGCTTGTCAGTTTGTCTTTGAATGCTCATTGGCTCCAAACCTCCTCATCCCATTTTAAACTTATTTTGCTTTTGTGAGTTTGTCCATTACCTCCTTGGGTTAGGGTCCCTGCTGCAGAGCTCTTTATGTCTGGAACAGTTTTGCTTCCACCTTTTGTCATTCTAGATTTGATACATTAATTCCATTTGAGCAAGACCATATTAGCCCATGCAATTTAAGTGACATAAAACACATGTTTGCGGTGTGCACTGCAGATTTTTACACCATCTTAAATATGAGTACATTTTCTACACATAATTGTGAAAATGTACTGTGCAATAATCCTCTACAAATGTGTAAAATGTAAAAATGCTGCAATCCTTGCATGGAAATCGAATTTACAGCACTCCATCCAGGTGAGTTGCTTTGAAGTCTTTTATTGCTCTTTCCGCAGGTCATTTGCCATGACAGGTTTCCATGAACTTGCGCACAGCGTGCACACCCCGCAGTGCTTTGTGTTTCCAGACACTTTTGCCAAGAATCCACACTTAGTCCGTGTGTTGCTGGGATTCTGTGGTGTGCGCACACAGCCATACTAAGAGAACACATTGGGCCTCATTACGACCCTGGCGCTAAGTGTTTAGCGGCGCCGTAAAAGGCTGCGGCGCCGTTAAACACTTAGCACCTTACTACGAGATCCCTTTGCGGGACCCGACCTTAACGGCTGGTCTACACCAGCCTTTAAAGTAGGAACCCGCAAAGGGACCTTGGTGCTAAGTACGGTACCGCAATTTGCAATAGAGCCCCATGGGGCGGGAATGGGTAGGGCCATGGCTCAATGGGGAATTACCGCCCCGCCAACCTTGGAATGGGGTGGTAATTCCCCATTGAACCATGGCGGACCCGTGTTGTAATGAGGGCCATTGTCACTTTGTATCGATGCATCCATGCCGAACGTTTCTTATTTTGAAATAAACAGCAAATGGTACAAAACAATTTCTGTTAAGAACATGAAAGTCATAAAAAGGACTGCATCTGTCCAAATTAATTTCACATTTAGTTAAAAAATGTGCCGATGTTAACATTGGACCTTTAATTTATACTGGATGGCTATGACATACTCCAACATACATTTCAAGACGCCAGGAACTAGAAAGTCCTACCTATTCTGAAATTATTCATTTTTATCGACTGCACTTGTAGGATTCTAAATACAAATGATACAAACTGCAATTCTTTGTAGCTCAATTTTATTAATACGTCAATTATTATTTTAAAACTAAACACACTTGTGTCTGTGTACCTCTGTATTTCATATATACACACACTTCAGGATAGGTGTGACCAACTGTGACATACAAGGATTTTAAACAAATCATCACAATGAAAACATATCAAAACATTTTTTTAAAAATAAACAAGAAAAGTGAAAGCATCTCCCCAAATCACAATCAATGTTTAAGATAAATATATAGTGAAATGAAAAAAAAAAGATATCTCTATTTTGCATACAACATCCTATAAAGCAATACAAACATGCTCCCTTAATCATATGCATTATTTAAATCCAACATGTTTCTGTCCTCTTTGTATGAATCTTGACATTATTCAGGATAAAGTACATGTATATTCCGGAAGTTATTTTCTTTATAGTACAACACCTTCACACAATCTGAGTGTTGTATCCATTGAGGTACACCTAGAGGGATTGCCTATCTTCAAAATGACCCAGAAGAGGTGCCCAAATCCCACAAGGGTGTCATTTTCTTTAAAAAGAACCATGGATAATTTCTCAATTAATACCTTATACACTAGAGTCCAGCTGTACACAATACAGTCTGGCTCAAAGAATAAAAGTTGATTTTTGCCTTAAATTATTTTATGCAAGAAACAGCTTTAAAGATATGCGTGTTCTTTATGGCTCACATTTGCCTGCTTACCACCAGCCTGCCAATACATATCAGGAAAATACACACACCATAAATAAACAGTGTCATTTAATCACATTAGTGATATTATTGCCACTTTATACATTAAACCCCTGACTTACATGTGTCTTCGTTCTTCAGACACAGTGTAGCACTTATGTAGCATCAATGTTCATCCTAATTTAAAGAAGCGAAAAATAAGCTCCTATGTATGCGGGAAGCTAAGTGAGTGTGTAAAGATAGTTTGATGTCCCAAACTTAATTGTAAATAGATGTGACTAGGGGGCCTCAAATCCATACATGCGGCAGTGTCAGTACCACGCAGAGGGAAGAGACAAAGCTCAAATATTTGCATTCCAGCCTCAGAAACTACATACTGCCACCTCTAACACCACTCCATACTAAGGTAGGCTGTGCACAAACAAATCCTTTTTAAATATCACAGTTGCTGTTGAATTTTATGTGCAGCATACGAGCACATTTCAGATTTATTTTGTCTCTAGAATGAATCTGAGTCCCTCCAAAATATGTGTTTTTGGAAAACAAGGACATTTTATATCATGAACCCACTAAAACAGTGCTTCATTTGAGTTTCCACTATTATTATTATTATTATTATTATTATTATTAGGGTATTTATTGAGCACAGACGTAGGTTAGGGAAACAATGGAGCACTTTAGAATTATATGGGGAGGAACGTGGTGAAGGAAGCAGAGAAAAAAGGGAGTTGGGAGCTAACACAAGGGAGGGGGAGTGCGGGCAATTTGTCAGCAGTAGATCTTCAAGCACCCAGGGGTGGAAAACGTGGGGATCAGATCACCCAGTCTCAGCTAGGGTGGGGAATGGAATGTGTGTGGATCTAAGTGTTAGGGAGGAGCTATTCCATGAAGAGGAGGGTCTTGAGCTCCTTTCTGAACTGTAGAAGTAAGGGTGCGAGTCTGATGTTTACGCGTACGAGGTTCCAGAGTCTTGGTGCGTAGACCGAGAAGGCCTGTCTTCTGGTTCTTTGCTTCCTTCACCAGCGGAGTTCAATTCTGCACATGTCCTTCCTTCTGGTGGATTGTAAGCCTCCAGAGATGTTGAGTTTCTCAGTGAGGTAGCTTGGGGACTTGAGGATGACGGCCTTGTAGATGATGCAGCATGATTTGAAGATGATAAAGGCTTGCAGCAGGAGCCAGTGCAGTTCGATGAGGTCTTCAATGAGAACCTCCACTGGAACGTTTTTGAATGATCTGAAGGCTTGTTTGCTGGATTTCCGAAGGGCTTGCTTGACTGGTGCGGTGTGTCTGATGTCAAAGCATCTGTATTTAATTATTTAGGTTTTTATATTGATGAAAAACATTCCTTTGCTGCTCATATTAATATGCTGGTTAAGTCTGCCAATTTTCCACTTTTTGCACTAAAGGCTGTGAAGAACTATATTTCGATTGATCATTTTAGGGCTTTAGTCCAATCTCTGGTATTGTCCAGAAGTGGTTATGTCAATTTTATTTTAATTGGATTTCCACAGATATCATTAGCACCTCTAAAAGTGGTATTTCAGGCAGCTGCTGTTTGATTACGGGAGTCTGAAAATGTGACCACATTAGTCAGATTCTGTTCTGTACTCCCTCCATTGGCTACCTTGAGAGGCTACAATGATTTTTGTATTGCTATGCTTAATTTATAGAGCTATTCACTTTCAGACCCCACATATCTGGCTGCTAAACTAAAAATCTTTGGTGGGCCAAAATGTCTTTGCAGTTGAGACTCTTTACTTCTTAAAGTACATAGGTTTAAGCGTAGATCCTCTTCTAAAAGATCTTTCGCGGGTGCTGCCATTCACTTCTGGAATCTGTTACCGGTGGAGTTACATAAAACCCCTGTGTACCTACATTTTAGGAAGATGCTGAAAGCATGGCTTTAGAAGTCCAAATTAAGTAAGTGAGATCTTGAGAATTGATTTGTACTTCCTTTGCTTTTTAAATAAGTGTTTGTTCTTAATAACCATTGTATTCATTTGATGTTTTTTATTTGCTAGTTACATATTTAATTACTGTGAAATGCTCAGATGCATGTGTGCCATGTTTCCGCTATACAAAAATTGTAATAAATAAATAAATGGGACTGCCAGATGGTCTGATCAGTCGAGTGGGATTGGAGCGCTGAGATGGAGGGTGGGCAGGGCAGTGGTGAGGAGGTTGAGGATATTACCTTTTCTTTGAGTTTGGTCTTTCGTGTGCTGTGTGAGGGTCAGAATGTTGAATAGGCAGTGGAGATCTTTCTTTATTGACTTGGTTGCTGGGTTGCCAGGGATGTTGAAGTCACACATAAAGATGTTATTGGCATGCTTGAGAGACATGGATATGACCAATTCTTGAAGTCTTCGACGAAGGAGGTGTTGGGCTTGGGTGATCTGTAGATGAGCTGAAAAGTGACTGTCTCTGTTAAGGAGAGTGGGAAGTGGCAGGAAAGGATTTCTAAACAGCCAATGGTGGCGACATCCATTTGCGTGCATGGCCATGATACCTTGTAAATGATGGTGAGGCCTGCACCTATCCCGTTTGGACAGTGTTGTTGTAGAATTCTTTAGCCATTGGGGATGAGGACATCTAGGATGTGGGTGGATCTGGATAACATCCAGGTTTTAGCAATGAAGATGGTGTCCAAGTCAGATGTGGTGATTAGGTCGCCAATGTCTGCTGCATGGTTGGTTGCTGAGCGGACATTGGCGAGCATCAGTTTTCGTGTAGTGATGGATGGTGGGGTGCTGATGGTGTCTATGGTGATGCAGATGAGATTTCCACGAGTGGTCAAAGGTGGGGGGGATCAACAGACTTAAGACAATGAAATAGGTTCAGTAGGAGAAAGAGAATTAGTGACACCAGAGAGAAACGCAGGGTTAGTTGAACTGAGAGGGAGACAACGTGAAATACAAAGACAGTGAAAATGGTGAGTCACTAGTGCTGGGGGAAAGAAGGATGGGTGAGCGAGAAGCTTGAGAAAGACAGTAGGTAAACTGAGACGCAGAGTTTATTACATACTGCAAGCTAGCTACACTATTCCAACCCAAAGCACCATGTTTTGTTGCCACCCACACATCCGGCACAGCATTGGTGAACCCATTGTGTGATACAAGATAACCTTCTTATAAAATCTTTGGGCTCATGAACTTACAGGCCGATTCATGGAATAAATGTGCGCCGAAAATCCCGGCGCAGAGGGGCCAATACGTGCGCTGCGCCGAAAATTAGCGAAAAGCGCAGGGAAACCAGCGCACGTCGATTCATGGAAGTCCGTGCGCAAGAAAAGCAGAGGACGTGCGCTGAAAAAGCGCGCGGCGCAGGCCGGCGCACAGGTCAACCAACGTCGTGCGCCACGGCCACTGCGCTATCACTCCGAGCGCAGCGCACAGCTCTAAAGTAGGCGGAACACAGGGCGGGACACTCGGAATGGGGAATAAAATGGGGCACAACACTCGGAATGGGGAAGAATGTGGGCGGCACGGGGAAAGTTTAGGAGGCAAGTGCGCGGAACGCCCACACGCTCGCATACAACACGTATTCATGGAATAGAATAGGGCAAAAAAGCGCACGCTCAAAGCAGCGCACAGGCACAAACAGGCACAAACACGACCGCCACAAGAAAGCAGGCGGTAGCGTCTCTGCGCCTGCAAGAAATGTGCGCTAAAAGGTGCGCCAACAAATAGCACCTATATACAGACATGATCAATGTCCAATACTGTGGCCCTCCAGGACAAATGACGTACAAAGGGGTACCCACAAACACAGACACGCGCTGAGAGAAAAAATAAACGTGTGCGTGTATACCGGGGTGCGCGGGAAGTTGCACACGCGATATGGCCGGGTACGTGGATTTCAGGGGTGCGCGGGAAGTTCCACACGCGATTAGTCAGGGTACGTGGATTGCAGGGGTGCGCGGGAAGTTCCACACGCGATATGGCCGGGTACGTGGATTTCAGGGGTGCGCGGGAAGTTCCACACGCGATTAGTCAGGGTACGTGGATTGCAGGGGTGCGCGGGAAGTTGCACACGCGATATGGCCGGGTACGTGGATTTCAGGGGTGCGCGGGAAGTTCCACACGCGATTAGTCAGGGTACGTGGATTGCAGGGGTGCGCGGGAAGTTCCACACGCGATATGGCCGGGTACGTGGATTTCAGGGGTGCGCGGGAAGTTCCACACGCGATTAGTCAGGGTACGTGGATTGCAGGGGTGCGCGGGAAGTTGCACACGCGATATGGCCGGGTACGTGGATTCCAGGGGTGCGCGGGAAGTTCCACACGCGATTAGTCAGGGTACGTGGATTGCAGGGGTGCGCGGGAAGTTGCACACGCGATATGGCCGGGTACGTGGATTTCAGGGGTGCGCGGGAAGTTCCACACGCGATATGGCCGGGTACGTGGATTTCAGGGGTGCGCGGGAAGTTCCACACGCGATATGGCAGGGTACGTGGATTGCAGGGGTGCGCGGGAAGTTCCACACGCGATATGGCCGGGTACGTGGATTTCAGGGGTGCGCGGGAAGTTCCACACGCGATATGGCCGGGTACGTGGATTTCAGGGGTGCGCGGGAAGTTCCACACGCGATTAGTCAGGGTACGTGGATTTCATGGGTGCGCGGGAAGTTCCACACGCGATATGGCCGGGTACGTGGATTTCAGGGGTGCGCGGGAAGTTCCACACGCGAATTGGCTGTGTGCTCCCAGGCATTACCTGTACACCCTCCACGGCCCCTGCAGGCAGCACACACCACAGGGAACTACCCTGCACACCTGCTCATGTCTCCCACCACCCCCACCCCCCATCCACCAGGGACACCCTCCACCAGGCCCCCACCCATGTCTCCCACCACTCCCACCCCCCATCCACCAGGGACACCCTCCACCAGGCCCCCACCCATGTCTCCCACCACCCCCAGCACTGTGGGGAACCTGCCAGCAGGCCCCCACCCATGTCCAACCCATGTCTCCCACCACCCCCACCCCCCATCCACCAGGGGCACCCTCCACCATGCCCCCACCCATGTCTCCCACCACCCCCACCCCCCATCCACCAGGGACACCCTCCACCAGGCCCCCACCCATGTCTCCCACCACCCCCAGCACTGTGGCCCCAGGTCCTGACGATACACAATCATGGCAGTAATGGCCAGCATACCCAGCACAAACACCCAGGCAAGGATTGCATGCACCCACATAGTGAATGCAATCACATGACACAACCCCAAAGGCAAGTATGCAAAAGAACACATGTCCGTCACACACACATACACAATGGGTGCAAGTGAATGTCAAAACCCATATCATGACATGTAAGAAACCAAAGAGAAAATAACACAAGTGTAAGAAAATATAAAAATGTATTAAAAACAAAAAATAAGTAAACTAATAAAACATACAACTATGTGGCAAAGTAAATAAAAGGTCCATGTCCGAGAACAAAAATGATAAACCAAAAAACAAAGGATTAAAAAATAAATAGAATTTGTCCAAAGCAAAACCATTTAGTAGGAAATCAAAGAAAAACCATTACGTCATGGTGTAAACAATAAGAAAATAAAAAAATGTATCTCCCAAAAAATAACAATATATACAGGAATGTTCCAGGGTCCATGAGCCCAACACCACAAATGAAACCTAATACTAACTAATAAAAGAAATATGTACAAAAAAGTGGCCATTGTCCGAGCGGTCCAAAATAATAAAAATAAATAAAGGAAACCTAGCACTAACTAACTAAAAAACTATATACAAAGGCAGCGGGCAAGTCCTGCGGCTCACTTGGTGATGCTGGCCAGGGCATCCTCGAACTCCATGTCAATGTCCTGGAGGCGGGACTCTGTCCTGGCCCCGAGGTCTCGCAGGGACAACCCCATGTGCTCACCAAAATCCCTGCGAGCCTCCTCGAGGCACTCAGCCCGCCTCAATGCCCGACGCATGGAGATCTCCGCCCTGGCCATGGCGAGCCGCTCCTCTTCCGCCCGCTGCCGCTCCGCACCTATCCGCTGGCCAAACTCCTCCCACACGGAACACACCGCCATGCCAGGGTTGCCCTGCCCTCCGGCCGATGCCTGCCCCTCTGATCTTGATGGCCCTGAGCCATGATGCCTCCCACGTCGAGCCCGCTGCTGCCTCCGACGCCACTGCCTCTGCCAGCACGACGGCATCCAGGCTGATGGTAACCACCGACGCCGTCGTGCACGTGCCCTGCCCGATGATGCCGGCACATCTTCCATCTGCTGGGGTCCACTTGCTGTGTTGTCCACCCCTGCTGGACCTCCGACTCCCAACTGTGGCAGGGATGGGATCCCCACCGAGCTGGCTGCATTGGTCGGGGCAGGTCCACAGGGGGCCATGGTGGCATCTGGGCCGGAAGACGGCAAGGAGAACGACCGGTGGATAGCCTGCACAGAGGAGGAGAGGGCCGTCAGATTGGCCAACACATGCAGGAACCCCCCGAACATGGCCGATCCCAATTGGGCCACGTCGGCACGGTGCACTTCGTGATGACGTGCGTGCTCCTCCCGGGAAGCACGCACGGCATCACGAATCACAGCCATGCGCATCGCGACCCCAATCAGGACCTGCTCCACGCGGCCAGGGGTTCCCACGTCCGCAGGTGGAGGGGAGTCAGTTGACATGGACATCCCCTCTACCTGCGGACGGGCCTGGGACGGGGCATCCCTGCTGGTGCATGGTGGTGCACTCACAGGGTCAGGGACAGCGACATGCACAGTCACCTCCACGGTGACCTGTGCTGCCTCCTGGCCCTGGACTGCACCACTTGCACCAGCAGGGATGCTCCCACCAGGCCCCATGTGTGCACCAGTGTCGGCCTCCTCCTCCTCTGTGCACACCACCAACCTGGATGGCTCCTCACCGTCTCCCGCCGTAGCAGGCCCCTGTGGGGGCTCACCCACCCCTTCCGCTGCAGCCGTGGGGGCATCCCCGCCGCCTTGCTCCACAGCGCCGTCTCCGCCCTCTTCTTCACTAGCCGCTGCGTAGAGGGAGACAAAGGACACAAGCATCAGGCTACTGTACAATGGTCCCCTAGACAGGAAGCAATAGCAGATGAGCACCACTGTCAAAGTACACTTCCATCATGTCCCTCCACAACACATGGGTCAGTCCAGGCAAAACACACACAGTAACAGGCATGGTGCATGCCATGCACATTTCCATGCATGTCCAATTGACTCTTGAAACATTCAATGATATGTAACTCACATGCATCATGGCTCATGCATATCACATGCACACACTTCACCTCAGTCACATCCATCTGGCCCCAAACACACCGAACACAGGCGAAACAAGGGTAAGTTGGGTGTGTCACTGAATCTGTGCATTGTCACACACATGTGTCATGCATCCATGGCATGCACAAGTCACAGACACGCAGGTCAGGCACACAGACATGGCTACCATATATGTACCTGGCATCAGCACCCATCCTTCACCCCCATCCATGTCCAGGTACAGAGACTGGCATGCTCTCATGTCCTAAATCTGCATAGGGCTCCCCATGCCGCATTGCAACACATGCAACAACCATGTGGGTCACACATCACTGGTCGCACATGCATTACCATGATGTCCCTGCACACATACATGCATACATGGCCCATGGCACACATACAGGCAAGTATCATAGAACCAGCACACCGCAACATGCCCTGTCTCACACAGTAATGCTTGCACACTTACCGCTCAACTCCAGACGGGCCTCCCTCTCAAGGACCTGGGCGTGGAGCGCTGGGCGTACGCGTTCCAGGACCCTCTTCTGGATGGAACTCATGCGGCCCCGGCCCCCCTCCACGAGGCGCCGGGCCTTCACAAGGGTCCTGGACCTCAAGTCCTCCCAGCGCTTCTTGATCTTCTGGACGTTGCGGGTTGCCACCCCCTCCGCGTTGATGGCAACCACACAGTCGGCCCAGATCCTCTCCCGTCCTTCCTTGCTGGCGCGGGACGATCCAAAGAGGGCATCATACTGCCCCAGGACATGCTCCACCAGGACACCAACTTCGGTGGCAGTGAAGCTGGTGCCCCTCTGGCCTGGGGTTGCCACTGGTGCCAGATGTGGAAGTGCCCGACATGGCAACCCCAGAGGCAGGTGTGGGTGGGCAACTGGGTCCTGGGGCTGGGCTGTGGAGCGATGTAATCCCAGTTGGGAGTCTTCAGTTCCAGCAGGGGTGGACACAGCAACTGGACCCCTGCAGATGGCTGATGTGCAGGCACCAAATGGCAGGGCACGGTGGCAGCAGGCAGGCAGGCAGGCAGGCAGCAGCAGATAGCACGTGGGAGGCTGCTCAGGGCACTGGGGGGGCAGTAACTCGGCCTTCTGGGCAGGAGCGTGGTGTTCCGTGTGTTTTCGGGTGGCCAGCTTGATACGGAGTGATTTGGCACGTGAAATTCCTGCACGTCAGCGTGAAATCCGAGGCAAGGCCCTTAGCGCGTAAGTGCGTCAGCACGCATACGCGATTCTATTGGACCAGAGTCCCTCAGCGCGTAAGCGCGTCTGACGTGATCCGCACGGGCGTTCCCCACTCAGCACGTGATGACGGAGCACACGTGGAAATACTGCACGTCAGAGTGTCATCGCGTGTAATTGGTCAAAAGTGCGCGTACCCGCGATTGGCCTATGTACGTGTATTTCATCGCGTGTAATTGGTCAAAAGTGCGCGTACACGCCATTGGCCTATGTACGTGTATTTCATAGCGTGTAATTGGCCAAAAGTGCGCGTACACGCCATTGGCCTATGTACGTGTATTTCAGGGGTGCGCAGGCACTTACACACGCAAGTACGTCAGCGCACCTGTATGCCTGCTGCGTGGGAATTTCCACACGCTATTGGAGTGGGAACTAGATTCCAGGGGTGCGAGGGTCACACGCTCGCCTAGAACACGCGCAAAGCATTAATTTGCGCACTTTTCAATAAACAAGCCAGATGCCAGGATGAACATACCGTTCCTAGCAGCAGTGGCAGTGGGCTACCAAAGGAGGAGGAGGAGGAGAGTCAGGGCCAGAATATTCACACCCAGAACCAGCCTATTCGGGATGCCTGATGACCAGGTGTATGGGAGGTACAGGTTTCCAGCACACATCATACTGGACCTGGTCAGTGAGTGGGAGGATGACCTCACATCACCCACCCTGTGCTCCCAAGCACTCAGCCCCCTGCAGAAGGTCCTGAATGTACTGCACTTCTTGGCCACTGGATCCTTTCAGCGGACAAGTGCCATAGTGGGTGGTGTGTCACAGGCCACGCAGTCACGCTGCCTACACCAGGTCTTGAACATCATCACTGCACGGCCATCAGTCCGCAGGCACATATATCTCCCCAGGACTCATGCAGAAAGGCGGACGTGCATCCAGGAATTCTATGGTGTGGCTCAATTCCCCAAAGTGCTTGGTGCAATTGACTGCACACATGTGGCTCTACGTCCACCCAGGGCAACAGAGCACATCTATAGAAACCGCAAGCACTGGCATTCCATCAACGTGCAAGTTGTATGCAATGCCAAGGGAATAATCACATCAGTATATGCCAACTATCCCGGGTCCACCCACGACAGCTTCATCTACAGAATGTCTACCCTATGCCGGGACCTAGAGGCTGGCCAGCATGGAGATACATGGCTGCTTGGTGAGCATGAATGCCACTGCACATGCATGCATGTCAGATACTGGGTCATGACACAACACCACTAATGATACCCATCACCACCTCCGCAGGGGACAGTGCCTACCCTATCAGCCCCCACATGATGACCCCAATCCGGAACCCCACCACGCCACCCGAGGTAAGGTACAACACAGCCCACATTGCAACACGGGGCATAGTGGAGCGCACATTCGGAGTGCTGAAGTCACGCTTTCGCTCCCTTGACCGTTCTGGCGGGCAGCTGTTATATGCTCCCCGAATAGTGTGCAGGATCATAGTGGCAGCATGTGTCCTGCACAACGTTGCAACACGCCGGGGCCTGCCCGTGGACATGGTGGTGCCCCCACATCCACAACCACATGCACGCCCGCTGCGCATGGGAGGGGAAAGGGCACGGGGGGAGGCAGCCCGTACGCAACTGGTGGCCAACTTCTTCACCTAGGAATCACAGTGCTGGCTAGTGCACACTGCTCTGGCACATACCATCTGACAATCAATGATGACACTACCTGACAATGTCACAAAATTACTTGACAATAAACTGTCAGATACACATCAGCCTGAGATTGTTAACATGGAAGTGTCACTATGTGTGCACCCCTACCTACACATACACCAGCAATGCATCACAACGAAAAGACACAACTCCATCAATCAAATATGCATTGCCACAGGCGATTCACTACATGACAACATTGCCATGTCACCCATTCCCTTCACAGTCCCGCCACTGAGGACACCATGTCATGGTATGTGAGAGCAAACAAACTGGCCATCACAACATGACACCGGTGTCACAAATAGCAGTGCCCCAAATGGAACATAGCCGCACTTGAACAGCTAACCGCGCTGGAGCCACTACTACACACCTGTGTAAGAGTAATTTCAATCAAATTACACACCAACCCACCCTGAAGCCCACCCAAACAAGACACAATGCATGTAATCAATGGTAGTCTCAATACCTGATTCTGCTGGTATGTCCTCACCGTCCAGATGTACAGTGATGGCGCCACGCAAAAGTGTCAGTGCACATCTACCGACATGTAGTCTGACTCCAGAGAGTATGCCCGTGTGAAGAACTGTGTGAAATACCTGCAAAACATGAGCAACATATGTAAGTAGAGGCACATATCAAACCATCATGCATAGTTAGGTGCAACAACAATGTACACTATGAATGTCTACACAGTATTGACTATGGACTGGCCAACAGCTCATGGGAGTCCAATGTCACCGTGTAATTTGCTGTCACTTGGGCACACCCTTTGCAAGCCCATGGAAACGGAAGCAGGAGGGGTGTGGATGTCTGGTACCCAAGCATCGAAACCAAACTCAGGACAAGCCTGCATGTGCCCAGCCACAATACAGTGTATGCCCAGGTACCCACACAAGGCAACACTCTTGAAAAAGAAAAAATAAATGAGAAAAAATGGCCATGAAAGGGCCGGCGGGGGGGGGGGGGCACCTATGAGGTCCGAGGACAGGATGCACGCCACAATCCACCTGTGTGGATCATGGGAAAATAAAACACCCCATAGGCTCGTGGCCCACACGGCTACTCAGTTGTGGGAGATGAGTCGCTATCGCTCTGGCCAGACCCTGCAGCTGACTCAGGAGGTGGGGGAGCTGCCTCAGAAGATGGTGTGACAATGGGAGGCAGCCCACGCAAAGCACGAGTTTGCTCCTCCATGGCTGCAAGCAGGCGGGTCTGGTAGTTCTGGTTCTGGGTTATAATCATGCGGAGGTCCCCATGCAGTAACTTCCGGGATGACCTGACCTCCGCACGAGTTGCCTGCATCTCGGCCGAGAGCGTCCGTGTCAGACGCTCCAGCTGCTCCTCTGTCCTTCTATGGGATGAAGCCTCAAGCTCTAACAGGGTCGACCTGAGGTGATGGAATTCTTCCCTCAGGCCTTCCCTGTGGCGCTGGGACTCCATGGAAAGTGATTCCCGCAGAGTCGCCAGTGCCGCCCGCCTGTCCATGTTGGACGCCAACATGTCCTCCCTGTGTGCCTGGCAGATGGACTCTGTAGCCTGCTCCAGTCGCTCCATCAGCCTTTCTGGGGGGACAATGGAAGTGGCCACCCTATCCATGGCCTGTGCAATCATCTCGGATGATGCTGCCTGTTGGGTGGCCATACCGTAGATGGATTGCTCCCAAGCGGTATTGCCAGGTGGCATACGGCCACCACGTTGACGGGCACCACACCTGCCTGGGGCAAGGCGGACTGCGCCTTGCTGTGCCGGCAAGGCCTCAGGCTGCAGGACTGCATTCCCTCTCTGATCTGCAGCCCCAGGAACAGGATCAGAGATTGTGTGGTGTGGCCCTGCATCCGTAACCACCGGAGGCTGAGCTGCCGACACTGACATCCCCATTGAGGGCAATGGCCCGGCTGCAGGTGGGTCGGACAGAGGAGATTCTCTCCCAAGAACACTCACCTGCGACTGCACATAGGTGTCATCCTCCGAGTCTACACCTGAATACTGCTCGGGGGAGGAACCCCCAGAGACACCCCTCGACAGCACGACCTGCAGCACTTGTGGGTTTTCACCCACAAACACACCACGTCCCTCACTTGTGGAAGGTCGGCCCGGGTTGCCCTCCTGGGACGGCTCAACCACCACATCCCCAGCATCAACAAGTGCTTCGTCCCCTGCAAAGACATGAAAGAGAAAAATGGAAACAGGCATTAGCACCATGGCATACAACAAGGGCTGATGAACAACAGAGGCAGTAGTTCTACGACACATGTCCCACATGACTGGGAGACCTCCTATGCATTCACCATCACTGGGTCTGTAGGGGAGGCTCAGGGCATACAATGTACAGATTGGAGAGCAACGCCTGCTCACCATGCTGCCTAGCACTGCCATCACACATTGGCCGGTGATTGCCATGTCAAAGGCACATGCCATCACACACATGGCATGTGACATAGCCACCAAGTGAAGAGGGAGAGGAGGGCAACTTTTTTGGATTTCAACCACTCTGGTCCTGACATTGCATCATCACATCAATAAGTTAACATGTTGTACATGGATCTGCTAGTCCCAATTGGCCACGATGCACAGTGCCTTGTCTACATCAACAAAATGCAGTAAACAATGAGATTCCACCTCCCCATCACCTGTAAAGGAATCATATAGCATTCGTGAAGCACCGGTCCAGAAATGTATGAAGGTACAGCGGAGCACTGAGGGGTGGTGGGGCAGAAGGGGATGCCAGTCAACAATCCTACTGGTGCTGGTGTCATTCATGTCACGCAAGTGCAGGGGTGGGTGGCACAATGAAGTGCAAGGGGAAGTGGCGGCTGGAAGTGCTGTACAAGGTAAGTAGGACTTAACGTCAAGGGCAGATGGTGTTAGGCGCAGACAAGTGCTGGGGGGGTGGCCTATAGGGGTACAGAGACAATCATGCAGTGCTGTGGGCTCGGAGGGGACAGGGGAGGTACACACTGCATCTGGCTCGGCAAGGTCCTTGCAGATTTCTATGTGTCCTGCAGAGTTGTCACATGCCGCAGATATGTGCCCTTGGATTGGGGATCTCATCTTGGTGAAAAGGGTGAGGCGCTATTGCCTTTGGAGCATGTGGCAGGCCAGTTTGCCAGAGGATGAGCATGATGCAGGACATTCCCTCTCTGCCACCCGGCACCTGTGGTTTGGGTTCACAAGATCCGAGTCATGCCAGGACTCTGCATTGGCATGGGGCTTCAGACAGGTGGTCATGACCGTGGCAAAGACATCCAGTGTACCTGACATAGAGTGGAGCATGGAGTGGGCCCTGTCAGGATGGGAGTGAGCCTAAGGGGGAGCTGGATGGGGGGGGAGATTTTGGCAGCATAAGCCTCGACTGACGCACACTTCATGGGTTGGAATACCAAGAAGGTGTGCGACAGTGGTGAGGGTGGCTTTGCCTGTGGGGTGGTGAGGGTGAGCTGGGAGGAGAGGAGAATGTGATCACTCCAGGAGAGAGGAGTGCAGAGATGGACGGAGAGGGGAAAGTCAGATGAGATCAGAGCATCAAGAGTGTGCCCTGCAGAATGAGTAGGGACAGACGGGAGTCTAGAGGGTGAGAGGGAGTTGCTGAGGTCACAGAAAGGTCACGTGGGGGGGTCAACAAGCATGCAGGTGGATGCGTACAGCACCAAGGAAGAGGATTTCTGTGTCTGGGGACATGAGTGAGGAGGAGAGGTGAGGACACTCAGAAAGGAAGTAGTACATTTGACCAGTTTTCCCAGACACAGTACGCACAGTTTGTGAATGTCAAGGTGTGGTAGAGAGAGACGTCACACAAGCCATTCCAGAGTGGAGTAGGTCTAAGTAGGAGTGACAGTGGCAGGAATACCCTCAGGGAAGCCAAGGGCACACCCCCCCTGCACAGTAGTGGCGGGCCAAGGAGAGGATCTCCTGAACATCAGGTAGGAGTGTGTGAAGGATGCAGACAGAGCTGGCCGTCAGACATGTTTCCATGAGACCAAGGATGTCAAGGTGCATAACCTCATGTAAGTGACAGATATCGGAGGAATGCCTGATGCAGCCGCAGTGAAAGGAGTGTAATTGTGGAGGAGGTTGACAGCCTTGTAGGACTTACGGGGAGTGCTAGAGATCAGAGGTGCAGCATGTGTAGGAGTTGGAGTGGGAGGCAGAGAAGGATCATGGGAGGGTGCAGGGAGGCAGTGCAGGATTGATGAGGAGAGAGGAGGGGGGACAGCAGGAGAGGAAAGGAAGTTGATGAGATGTGGGTAGCATTTCTCAAGGAGAATGAGGTTGGCCTAAGGGCCTTGGACTGAGATGCTCCCATTACCATACACATCAAATGTGGCCTCTGAGGATTGGAAGGAGGCCAGGAGTACACCCCAACGGGTCCCACCATTGATGGTGGAAGAGGAGCAAGGAGAGAGGACAGGGACCATGTGAAGGGTCTATGGGACAGGCAAAGGCATGTATGAGCAGATGTCAGTGAGAGTTAGCTTTGAGTAGGCTCAGATGCACTTGTCAGCAATAGGGTGGGTCGCATTGGAGGGCAGGGTGCCCTCATTTGACTGTTAGCAAGCAGGTGTCGTGAGTAGGGCACGATGGTCTGAACTGTAGAAGTCAGGGAAGATAGACCATGAAGAGCAGCATGGAGTGTGAGGGAATGGGGCTCGAAACCAGACGGTACCAAAGCACACAGGTAGGAGGTGGATGTCAAGGCAACATCCACAGTATGACAGCATGTTGGTTGGCATTTATATACAGAGGACGCATTAGCATGTGGTATCATTGCATGTCAGGCATGTGAAGATGAAACTTGAATGGCTGGGGGAAAGTATAGGAATGGTATGTAAGACATCAGATGAATAGACAGGGGAGTATGAGCAACAATGTAGTGACAAAATGACAATTCAAGGGCAACTTCCATGGTGTAGGGCCATATGTGCACTGTTGCCAGTAGGGATAGTGCTGTGGGCAGATGGTGTTGCACTGAACATATTGGATGAGGCACATGGGTGCCACTATCAACTCTGCCACACACCCCCTTGACAGGCACCCAACATGAATGCTTCACACACACACCATGCACATGGATAATACACACATGCATGTGCACTCACCGGATGATGCCTCGTAATCAGGGAGATCTCCCACACCTTGGAGTTGTCCCTCGGTGACGTAGGATCCAGCTACGGACTCGTGTGGTGTGAGTTCTATTTCCTGTGCTGGGGACCCACCTCCAGTCACCAAGGTTGCGGCATGACTTGAGGCCAGCTTATCCTTTGCCCTGCGCTTAAGGTCATTCCAGCGCTTCTGGCAATCACTAGCTGTGCGCCTCACTACTCCAAGGGCACTTATTCTGTCAGCAATGGTCTGCCAGTGTGCCTGGCGTCTGGCATGTGTGGTCTTGGACCCTGCAACGATGACCATTTCCCTATCATGATCTGACACATACTGAACAAGTGCATTCAGTTCGGCGTCTGTGAAGCTTGGCTTCCTTGATGGGCCGGACTGTGCAGCCGTGCCTGGGGCATCAGCCTGTGCCGGACGTGCACTCTTCCTCTTGCGCTTGGAAGGGGGTGGGGATCCAGAGTGTCCTACGCCGCTGTGGACACTAGGGGCAGGAGCCGTGGTGGACTCAGTACTAGGTGTGTGGGATTGCACACTCAGCATGGGAGTAGGTGCAGGCATTGGGGGTAGAGGGATGGGGTCAGGCCTGATCTGAGGTGCATGAACTAGGACCGACACAGTCTTGGCAGGGTGTATGAGAGGTGGGGTGGATGGAGCCACACCCTGGCTACGGGGGCCAGCAGATGACCTATCTGGCATAGATGCGCGTGCCCTGATGACACCAATGTGCACCGGTGCACGTGCAGTGGACCTGCTGACCTGGATGTCAGCGATGGGATCACCCTCGGACAGGTCTGGTGCCACAATGGGCTGGTCCGACAAGGGCTGATCAGGGTTGGTATCAGCCACATGACCCTCAACTGGGGGGGGGGGGCATGGGTGTCCCTGACTGGTCCTCCAGACTGGGGGGGACAGGGGCACCCTGCAAGTCACAACCACGTCCCCTAGTGGATCCTCCACGGCCACCACGTGTGGCTCGGCCACCTTTGCCACCCTTACGGCTTGCACGCCTCCCAACCATGGCACTGATGTTATTGTGCGTATGGGAGTCGGTGTGCACAATTGTCCTGGGCAATTGGGTGTCAAAGGGGTTGGGTACCAGATGGTATTCGTACCCTAGTGCAGAGGCAAGGCTATATGACACCCCTGGGGAAAGATGACGGGTCACGCAACGCACAGGCACCCCAAAAAAGTTAAGGAACGTGCACAATACCCCTCCTAGACCACGTGTGCTGATGGAAAACCCTGCACTACGCTGTGGCATCCAGTAACACAAAAATGAACGTATGCGTGTCACACGCAGCCTAGAATGACCTCTGAAGGGGTAGGCTACACACGGGGCAAGCACAGAAGTTAGATACGTGCGTGACTCACCGTCTGCCAGGTAAAAGAAGTACAGAATTCACCCACTCGCTCTCCACGAAAAGCACGTACAAGGAAATGGTGTTCTACACTACCTTATATACAGGCCCACACGTACAGCGTCACTTACGGCGTGTACGTGCTTGGCCCATGTTCACCAATCACACGCTTTGTCACTTCTGCGTGTGGATCCTTTTTCACTAATCACACGCTTTGACACTCCTGCGTGTAGATCCATTTTCACCAATCACACGCTTTGTCACTCCTGCGTGTAGATCCATTTTCACCAATCACACGCTTTGACACTGCACGTGCAGGTAACTATAGACGCACATATGCTGGTGACGGGTTTTCGCGCGATTCGCTGAGTGTGGGATTTTCACGTGCTAAATCACTCCCTATCAGGCTGTCCACGCGTTCAAACACGAAAGACCACGCTCCTGGCCAGGAGGCCAAATTACAGTCCCCCAGAGCCCTGAGCACGCTCCCACCTGCCATCTGCTGCTGCCTGACTGCCTGCTGGCCACGTGCCCCACAGTGCTGGTGGGTGGGGGTGGTGGGAGACATGGGTGGGGGCCTGCTGGCAGGTGCCCCTGCACTGCTGGGGGTTGGGGGTGGTGGGAGACATGGGTGGGGGCCTGGTGGAGGGTGCCCCTGGTGGATGGGGGGTGGGGGTGGTGGGAGACATGGGTGGGGGCCTGCTGGCAGGTGCCCCTGCACTGCTGGGGGGTGGGGGTGGTGGGAGACATGGGTGGGGGCCTGGTGGAGGGTGCCCCTGGTGGATGGGGGGTGGGGGTGGTGGGAGACATGGGTGGGGGCCTGCTGGCAGGTGCCCCTGCACTGCTGGGGGGTGGGGGTGGTGGGAGACATGGGTGGGGGCCTGGTGGAGGGTGCCCCTGGTGGATGGGGGTGCAGGGGGACATGATCAGGTGTGCAGGGTAGTCCCCTGTTTTGTGGGCTGCCTGCAGGGGCCGTGGAGGGTGTACAGGGTACACCTGTGAGGGCCCACCCAGCCTATTCGCGTGTGATAATTCCCACGCACCCCTGTAATACACGTACCCTGGCCAATCGCGTGTTGAACTTCCCGCTACCCCTGTAATACACGCACCCTGGCTGTTCGCGTGTGATAATTCCCGCATACCCCTGTAATACACGTTCCCTGGCCTATCGCGTGTTCTACTTCACGCGTACCCCTGTAATACACGTTCCCTGGCCTATCGCGTGTTCTACTTCACGCGTACCCCTGTAATTCACGTTCCCTGGCCTATCGCGTGTTCTACTTCACGCGTACCCCTGTAATACACGTTCCCTGGGCAATCGCGTGTTGTACTTCACGCGTACCCCTGTAATACACGTACCCTGCCTAGTCGCGTGTAGAACTTCCCGCGTACTCCTGATTTGAAGATTGCCCGCTTTGCTTTCCTTGTTTGCCTGCCCTGTGAAGTGGTCCAGGGTTAGCGCAGCCCTTAGCGATGATTTAGCGATTTTGATGGCTTTTCCTTGCGCGAGGGCGTTCTTGGGGGTGTTACTGGCGCTGCTGCAGGCTCGCTGCGATTCTCTGCGCCACGGCTGGTTTGGGAGCATGAAATCCATGAATACGCTGTGCGCGGAAATCAGTTTTAGCGCACGTGCCTGGCGCAGACTATCGCAGGCGCACGCTGTGCGCCAGCCGCGTGCGCTACTTGTGCGCTGGATTCTATGAATTACCCTGTTAATGTTTTCAAATATTAAGCACTTCTATACACTCTATAAAGGTTTCTAAAATGGTTACCATTTGATATCCGAATATTAAAATAAGAGCATTTCTGATCTGCCAAAGATACAATAAATGTTAGAAATGCCACATGGAGAGGTCACCTTTTAGTGCTGTGTTGAGCCTTTCAATGTGCTTGGCTGCTCCTCTGAACAGTTTTTGACCTTGTTTGTCCATATCTGCAGGGATGGAAGCAGGATGCCTTTGTAACTTGTACATCTTATGAGGTTATTGTTTTGGTTTGCCACAAAATGGGTAACGGTAATACGATGTTGGAGGTACTTGCTCTATTCAAGTCTCACTTATTGCCCCAATTGGCCTCACTGGAGTCTCACAACTAGGAGTTTTAACTCTTCTTTTAAAGTATTCATTTTTGTTACATTTGTTGCTCTTAAGGTCTTCCCATGCCTCATTTACATCCATGTAGAGTATGCCTTTCATATCTTCATTGTTTGTGTTTATTACCTCTGTGACTCCCATTGATTTTATGCGTTCCATTGTATTTATTGTATCCCAAACTTGTATGCCTTGCATGGCTTTTAAGCCTTCCCTGTCATGTATGCCTTCTTCCATTTTATGACTCCATGGGGCTCATTACAAGTATTTGGTCCGGAAACAACGGTGCCAGTAAGGTTACTGGCACCGTTGTTTCCGGACTGGCATACTACAGGTCTGACTGCCAGAGCCGTCGTGCCCGACAGATCTGACCTTTTCGGGCACAGTGGCCAGGTAGGCAGACCGTCACAGAAGCACCGGCGCCGTTACCAACCATTAGCAGGTTGCTGCCGAACTCGTAACATTTTACCGGCGCCTAACTTCCTGGTGGCCCTGGGGCCTTACAAGTTTGGCGGCCCGGGAAGTCAGGCGCTGGTAAAATGTAAGTCCCCATTCCTGTGGAGTCCCATAGGACTCGATGGGAGTGGGGACTCGGAAGCACTGGCACTGTTGTTAACTGTGCCGGTGCTTCCGTGCCAACTCTGCCTAGCGGGGCCGATGCGTACGGCAGGGTCAGACCTGTCGGGTGCTGCAGTTCCAGCAGGCAAACTCGTAGTTTGCTGGTCCGGAAACAAGGATGCCGGTGAGCTTACCGGGGCTGATGCATACGGCAGAGTCAGACCTGTCGGGTGCTGCAGTCCCGGCAGGCAAACTCGTAGTTTGCTGGTCCGGAAACAAGGATGCCGGTGAGCTTACCGGCACCCTTGTTTCCGGACCGGCAAACTCGTAATGCGGCCCTATGTCTTTTATGCTTTCTACTTTTTAGGGCTCCCATGCTTTCTGTGCCTTTCATTGCATTTACTGCATTCATGTAATGTATGCATTCCTTGTCTATAGGCCTTGCAATGCTTATCTGCCCTTCACGCCTGTTAGGACCCTGTGCTTTTATGTCTTCTATGCCTTCAACAAACCTCCCCACCTGTCATGATACCACTCACCCATTCCCTCACTACTCCTACCTCCAACCCTCCCCTCTTCTCCTGACTGGCCCCTCCCCACCAATGGTACCTCCTATCCCTCACCTATCACTCACCGCATCACCTCCCACTTCCCCAAACCCACCTGCTCTTGGCTGCTCCTCCTGACCTCACCACAACACACACCACCTGCTCTCGACTCCTCTGTTCCCTTCTCTTGACCTTCCCTGACTTTTGTGTCTGTCTTGCCCTTTCTGCTGCCCATGCCTTCTGTGCCTCCATACACTTTCTGCTTGACATGCATTTGCATTTTTTGTTCCCCCATTGCCTTTCAGCCTCTTCGCCTTTTGTTCCTCCCACCCTTTTATGTTTTCCATGAAGTATACATTCCATGTGTTTTTGGGTATGAATGCCTTCCTTTAATAACTGCTTCATGCTCTCAATGCTACCTGAAGCACTTTTATTCCTAATGTTTTTCAATCCTCCTAAACCCTCCATAATAATTTAGCATTTATATAGCGCTACGAACCCTCAGGTATCCGAGCGCTGCTTATTTGCCGCTCATTTATCGACCTCGGAAGGATGAAAGGCTGAGTTTGGCCCTGCCGGAATTCGAACCTGTGTCAGCAGGCTCAGCACAGATGTCAAAGCGAGCGCTCTACTCGCTGTGCTATCGGACCATAAATGCCATGCCTCCTTGTTAGAACTTTCCTATGCCCTTTAATATTTGTCCTGCCTTTAGTGCACCCTTTCATGCCGCTTCGTCCTCCCAAAGCACAATCAAGGCTTGTGTATGCCGCCAGGCCCATTTTAGACTCCCTTTATTAGGATCGCTATGCCTTCCATGATGTCTTCCTTTTTGTATGCCTCTAATGGCTTTAACCCCCTCCACCCTCCTGCCTTTTTTTCTTTCTTGCTTGCCATTCACTCACTTTCCAGGCTTCCCAGGCGCTTTAAGCACCTCTTGCAGCGCCGTTATACCTTACGTGCATTGCAATGCACCTCCCTTTTGTACCCGCATGCCTCTCATAACTTCGAATGCATCCTCCATGACTGCTATGAGTAACTTGGTCATTAAACGACCCCATATGGCGTTGTATGAGTTCCATGCCTTTTTAATGCACCTTTTATGTATTCTATGCCCCTAACACACCTTGTACGTTTTTTGTTTACTTTCCATGCCTTTTAATGCACCTTTCTGCCATTGTTTGCTGTTCATGTCAGCATTGCACCTTCCTCTTAATGTCGTTTCCTATGCAATGTTTAGTTAGAGTCCTCCAGTACCCAAGAACCGGCATGTTGCACGACTAGGCTGACCAAAGCACTACAGGGCCATACCCATGGCAGATGAGCACTCTACAAATGACATACGGTAACATAATTAACCTGGCAGTTCTACGTTCCAATTATACTGCCTTGTGCTTGCCCCTCACAATAGGTGCTGCAGGCAAATCGTGCTCTTTAGTGGCAGGATGGGCCATTAGGCCGCCTAATTTTTTGCTTTCGCCTCCACGCTGATTCCCTCCTTTATCAACTCCTTGCCCTGGATGGGGTCGAGGAGTATTGGATGTTACCGTGGAAAATACTGGTAGTTTCAGCATTTGGGGCCTCGACCAACATCGACGGGGCGAGGGGAGCGCTCAGCATAACCTATTTGAGATCTGCTTTAAGCCGTGAACCTGCATTTCAAACACACACTCAAGACCCCTTTTTCCTTGTTACTCTGTAGTCTTCTTACCTGTTGGAATGGCTAGAAGCCATAACGCTTCCGATGACATAGAATACATCTTATTTCTTTGCCTTATTGCATCCCTTTGAAATAATGTGTTCGTTTGGGCTATTAGGTGGCGCTTGCACCTTCTATAAGCTAAAACTATTGCATTAGAGTACAGATAGGGAGAAATTGCATATGAGGAGGAGACACACAGCTTGTAAATGTTGTTTGGTTGTTTGCCCACCCATTGACTGCCCATGACCATGCTAATCCCTATTGCCATTCCCACACAGTTCCTGCCCCTCCCTGCCCAAAACAACTCCTCATTGGAACTCTTTGAGCTCACTTTAATCAAACCTTAGCATCAAACTTTTCACTTGTAGTGCCTGTATTTTTTTCAAAGCAGTCTTCTGAGAGTTAAAGACTTAATTGGTGCTGTGTACCCCACACTAGTGTAATAAAAATGCCTTAACCAGGTCTGTCTTCAGCCACTCAATTTATAAGCACTATGTGTGTGCTTCACTAAAGTCCTGTTGAAAGCAAGCATTGACAACACCAATAGTTTGGGTTTCTGTAAAAGTGCTGGTACCCGGATAGACTGGCCTAAGCTCAATGAACAGCAAAATTGTTGACCACTTCATGGAAAAATCACAGGGTGCAGAAGATTTGGGATGGAGCATTATTGAAGCGCTCACATTATCGTTTATAACAGGTGATCTGACTCACCAGCTAAAAAAGATTGAAAAGTACTGGATGGCTGTGACCAACTGAATAAAGGATGTTCACAATGAGAGAGATGAATTGGGTTCAGCCTGAAATGTGGTGCCTGGGATCTGAGAGTAACTGTCTGTATAATATATTAGGGAATACAGCTCCCTTTCCTTGACAGTAACCATATTTATAATTTATAATATATAAGGGAATACTGCGCCCTTGCCTTGCACCCCCATTCCTTCCTTCCCTTTTTGATATATCAATACACACCACATATTAACCATCCTTTTATCAAGATGAATTAAATGCACATTCATTTCTCTGTCGAATTGTCATATAGCGTATCCATCAATTGGCTCTCAGTAATTACGAAACTTTGGAACGTCATTATATCTATCATACGTTGAATGCCATGATATATCACTTTAAGTGGATGGCGACTTTCAAGATGGCATCCATACAGATCTGTTTGTCCACGAGGACACAGACGCTAAATCCAAAAAGTAAGTGGAGTGATCACCACAAGTAAATTAAGCAGCCATGTAGCTTTGTTACAGTCAATAATTCTATGACATACCAGATAGTGTTCAGTAGGAGAATCATACCATATTCGTCAAAAAGTAAAACAATATATTCCCTAAAAGGAGGTTTTTCCCTCCTTTAGCCAAACATTTTAATTGAATCGCCTCATTATAAGTTTGCCGGTCCGGGAACTACGGTACCGGTTAGCTTGCTGGTACCGTAGTTCCCGGACCGGCAAACTACGAGTTGTGCTTGCGGGTGCCTCTCTGCCTGCCAGGTCGGACCTGGCGGGCAGAAAGGCACCCACGAGCACAGCATGTCGGAATGCGCCGGCACCGTTTATAACGGTGCCGGCGCATCCAACCTCTCCTTTCCCATTGGGCTCAATGGGAATGGGGAACATTCCGTTCCAGCGCCCGCAAATGGGCAATTACCGGGTCCGGCGGGGACGGAATACCCCGGTAATTGCCCATTCGCGGGGGTGGGGAGTCGGAATTTTTTTGCAGGTTTGGAGGTAGCCTGCTGGTATTACAGGCAAGGCTACCTCCAAACCTGTCCCAAAGTCGTGTAGTGAATAACCAGGACAATGCTTCTTTTGGAAACTAAGACACAGGAAAATACGCGAATGTTTAGGTAAGGCTAATATTTAACTCACAGAATATCAGGAAGGAACTTTTTTTTCGAGAGTTAACCTGACTTACCTAAATATGGATTTTAAGCTAATTCCTTTTTCAATACTTCTCTATAGGCAAAATAAATCTAATTAACAGATTATTCAGAAACAACTGGGTGGTGAGTTATCAGTCATTATATATCAATCTGAAGTGATCTGTCATTGTAAAAAATGTTGTCTTTCTCTTTTCCACAATGAAAAATTGAGAATGACAGGTCACACCAGTGATGACACAATTGGGTCTCATTACAAGTTTGGCCGTAGCCTTGCCGGTAAAACCGGCAGGCTGCCGCCAAACTTTTAGATTTTACTGCACCCGCAAATGGGAAATTACCGGGTCATTACAGCCCCGCCGGACCCGGTAATTGCCCATTCGCGGGTGCCGGAATAAAATGCTTCCAATGGGAACGGGGAGGTAGGATACACCGGCACCATTCGTGAATGGTGCCGGTCCATCCGACATGCTCTGCTCGCAGGTGCTGTTCCACCCGCCAGGTCAGACCTGGGGGGGTAAAAGGCACCTGTGAGCAGAACTCGTAGTTTGCCGGTCCGGTAACTACGGGAATGGCAAGTTTACCGGTACCGTAGTTACCGGACCGGCAAAGTTGTAATCAGGCTCAATTCTTGCAGATGCTGTATTTAAATAGCACACAGAGTTTCTTGTGATGATTTGTCTTTGTAATCCTCAGAGTGGGTTGGAGATACTGGTTATCACAGTGATTGCAAAATTGAGACCTAATCAGTGCAGTAGATAGTGCTAAATAGTGTACATATGACAAGGTACCATGAGGTTTCCGTGTTTAAAAAAAAAGAACATTTTGGTAAAAATAATGCTTTTATGTTGGCACATGGATAACCGATAACGCATTTCCAGATGAACAGTTATGTTTATGATAACATTATGTTTTGTTTGTGAATTATTTGAGGATAGGAATTCATTTGGCAATACTTTTTTTTGTTTAAGAATGTTTGTAATCTTAACCTGAACCCCTTGGGGAGGAAGCATTGAAACAGAATATATTTGCGAATAGAGAATTATTGGATCAGACCAGCCATATAAATCTGTATTTGCAGAACCTCCTGGATGTTGAAACACATGTAGGTTCTGGAAGATGCATTTGGAAGGGTACATTGCGTGCATTCAGCAATTCGCTCCCGTATGTATGGTGCAAACATTCAAACCCCTCGAGTTCACAAATTCAGCAGCTGGCACTGACCTAGATATTGATTGAAGACTAAGCTCTTGAGCGTCTTCCCGAACTGCAAGAGTGTTGGTGCGGACTGGATTGACACCGGGGTAGAGTTCCAGTAGGCAGGGGCATAGTGAGAGAGGTCCTGTTTCCTGTTTTTTTTTCTTTGTGTGCACATTTCGTCTCAAGCCTGATTCTTTGAGGGGTGTGACCCATCTGAGCTACAGAAAGTGCTTTAAGTGAGAGGCCAAATCGAGAGGGGCTCTAACAAGAGTGTTTGTTCACAAGTGTTCAGGGCCTGACCTCGAGAATGGCACGTGCCCCAAACAATGCATCATGCGACCTTGCAAACATGTATTTTGGGTCATTCAGCATGGTCTCTGGTGGCCTTGTTTGCATATTGTAAATACACCTCTTTGTCTCGTTTTGCCAATATATTGTTGATTATAAATAAAAAAAGCCCTCAGTATATAAGCGACATTTTAGCCAATGAGTAAATCACCTTTGTTCTAGAAATAAATCGCCAACATGAAAGAGAAGGAGGAAGACCTTGGCCGCTTTGCATAAAATCAAAGGGCATTTTGGGAGCATAAGAACGTCCACAAATTTATGGGGAATATTTCTGTCATATTGATGTAAGAATTAAATCCTTTTCAGCGCTTGCAGGGGTTGGTTCTCATTTCATTTGTCAGTCAAAGTACTCACCCTAACAGTAAAATATCTGATAACCATGAGCCATATATATATACGGTGTGGCCATGTAGTTATGGTTAAGTTGCTGTTTCCATAGGAAGAGCACTTTTTGGGCGGCTTATAACTTCGCTCCTCCTGGACGAATCCTCACCAAACTTTGCGAAAAAAGTATATGACCCACTCTGAATTATTTTGCAAAGTTTGATTCGTCCAGCGGGGGCAAAGTTATAGGGGGGGTCCCTAAACTTCTTTTTTTCCCATAGACTGAATGGGGAAAAAACTTTGCTTGCGCCTACAGCCCAAACCGCTGGACGGATTTCCACCAAATTTGGACCACGAGTAGTGGCTTGGTCCCGAAAGCATGCTTTTGCAGATTTGGTGAAAATCCGTCCAGTAGTTTTTTTAAAATGACCAAAAACTAGGTCATAAAAAATTAGTGATATCTGTGTTCGGTCCGCGGACACACTTCCCTGTTCGCTCCGTGGACAGTGTCCTGATTGGCCAATCGGCTTGCATAATGTCCGTGGACATGTCGCGTGTTCACTGATTGGACGGCGTAGAGCGTGAAGCGCGTCAGATTTTCGGTAGCACCTGCCATCTTGGATTCACGGACGTCTGCGGACAGCGCAGTGAAACTTGGTTTAAAATTTGTATTAAGTGGAGTGTGTTGGTGTGTAAGAGTGTTTGGGGAGGGTGGGAGAGTATGAGATAGGTTAAATGTTGTATTATTTTTATGTGGCAGACCCTCTTGTTGTGTTCAATTTGTCTGCGGACATTACGGCTGTTCTGAAATGTTCTAAATAACTAAATGGGGGGGCGTTCTGAGGACACAATATGTGTCCGTTTTGTTCGCTGGCAAGTTGAATGTGTTCTAAGAACACTCACGGTGTCCTGAAACGTTTGTAAATAAACAAAATGGGGGTGTCCTGAGGACGCTGTCCATATTGTTCTCTGGCAAGTTGAAAGTGTTCTAAGAACACTCGCGGTGTCCTGAAATGTTCGTAAATTAACAAAATGGGGGTGTCCTGAGGACGCTGTCCGTATTGTTCGCTGGCAAGTTGAAAGTGTTCTAAGAACACTTGCGGTGTCCTGAAATGTTCATAAATTAACAAAATGGGGGTGTCCTGAGGACGCTGTCCGTATTGTTCGCTTGCAAGTTGAATGTGTTCTAAGAACACTCGCGGTGTCCTGAAAAGTTCGTAAATAAACAAAATGGGGGTGTCCTGAGGACGCTGTCCGTATTGTTCGCTGGCAAGTTGAAAGTGTTCTAAGAACACTTGCGGTGTCCTGAAATGTTCATAAATTAACAAAATGGGGGTGTCCTGAGGACGCTGTCCGTATTGTTCGCTTGCAAGTTGAATGTGTTCTAAGAACACTCGCGGTGTCCTGAAATGTTCGTAAATAAACAAAATGGGGGTGTCCTGAGGACGGTGTCCGTATTGTTCTCTGGCAAGTTGAATGTGTTCTAAGAACACTCATTATGTCCACGGACATTAAAAGTTCCCCTAGGCCATAGTTGAAATGTTTGACTCTATGGGTGTGATATGCTGCAGTGGTTGTGGCCAGGGCATAGAGTCTTGAGTGCATGGCCATTTGACCCTGGCCACAACCACTGCAGCATATCACACACATTGCCACAACCACCGCAGCATATCACACTCATAGTGGCTTATAACTTTGGGATCAAAAACAAATTTATAAGGAACAAAGTTATAAGCCACTATGGGTGTGATATGCTGCGATGGTATGTACTTATTATAATATACTTACTGTTTGGTTTAGTAACTGGAGTACATGTATTTCTTTTTCATTTCTGTGATAAAAGAAAAGAGCATGTTAGTATTGGTATTTTGTAATGACTTATTACATTGAATAATGAACATTTCTTTTTTACCCTCATATTTAGTACATTGCAAACCAGAGTACTGTGCAATTTGCTCAGTTTCTGTGTTTGTTGCTAAAATCATTGGGTCTGTGGGAGAAAAACAAATCCATGTTGGATTAAAAAAAAACTTTTTCTGTTATGCTACAGTTTATTTGTTTGTTTGTTTTCAGTGTTCACTTGTTTCTGGCTAATGCTGTATATATTGGCTTGTTGCAGTTTTTTTGGAGCAGTAACATATCATTTATTTGTTTGGATATTGTAAAATTTGGAGCAGTTAGATACCAGTAGGCGTATTTTAACTGTCTATTTTTTTTTATATATTTTAGTGGTATTCATTTATCTGTTTGGATATTGTAAAATTTTTTGACAGTTAGATGCCAATTGGTGTATTCTAACTGTCTATTTTTTGCTCTAATTTAGTGGTATTCATTTATCTGATTAGTTGTTGGAGAATCTTTGGGCAGTTAGATAGGTTTTGGAATATTCTAACAGTTTATATTTTTTTACTACAAGTTTGCTTAAGGTTTAAGTACAGTTTAGTTATTAAATTTTGGTTTTAAGAACATTAAATAAGCGTTTGAAAGATTTGCTGGTAATCTCTGCTTTAGAGTAATGGTACTATCATTACATTCAAACCATCCACATTTCTTTTTTATATATGCAGTGTAGTGCCCTGAATTGGTTGTGGCTCCTGCGTGGTAGATTATACCTATTGCTGTGAAGGTTTTCTTACCAAGTGATACTTGACCATGTGTGAATCCAGTCAGCTTGCAGTTGTTTTTGGTACCATCTGCATTATAACGTAGAAGCATTAGTATTACGGATTTACTATGTGTTTGTATTAGTAACGTGGAGCGATTATCCGAATTGCAGGTAGTATATAATCTACCATGGTTTGCATTTTGTACAAGATGCTGAAATGGAATGGATTCACAATTAGGTATTGATATATATATATGAAGCGTTCATTGGGGATTTGTTCTTGTGTCACATTGTTGCACAGAGTGCATGTATGTTTCCACATGTATGGAGGTATTTGTAACTGGTCTAGGGAAACCAAATCGGCATTTGTTGTAGTATTTCCCGTTGTTTTTGTATTTGCGATGACAATATTTGCCACATTTGTGTCTTTGAAATTGTAAAATTTGTGCATGAAGATCACTATTTGTTGCTTCCGATGGAATTTCACAAGTGACATAAACTGTAACACAGTGGCATCATTGTCTTGACCAAATTTAGGAGCATCTTTAATCCATAAAAGCATGTGGATATGTGGTGCTCCTCTGGCTTTGTATTCTTTTCTCCAAAAGAAGTGTTGCACTTCTCCAAAGGGAGGAACAGTTTTATTACAAATAAAATGTAGCATAGCAATGAAGCGATGGTGAAAATATCTTGAAACATTAACAGGATCCAGAGAACAAAGTTCTCCAGGTGTTAGTATATCTATTTTTGTTTTGTTTTTGTTTGATATGCGTAAGAAATTATGTAAATCTTCCCATGCATATTCTGCACAACTTAATGTAACAAACCAAGTGGGTGGGCCAAGGTTTCTGATCATACAACGTACATCTCCATGACGTCGAAACCAGTACTCTTTAGTACCACGCATATTTGCTAATAGATTTGTAATATATGATTGTAAAACCTCATCTTTTTGTTGAACGTTTTGTAATAAGTGTGTAGCTGTCATATTTTGAAAGTGTGAACCTGATTTTAATATGTGTGCAACTCTGTAACATAAAGTTGCTAGTTCACTTTCAAAGAGTAGGTGGAATATGTATTCCACATTTTGTCTAAATCTGGGATCTTCAGAATACATCCGTAACGAGCAGTATTCTGATGCTGTTATTTGAATAAGTCTATCATCGTACCTTCTCCCTTTGCCAGTAGGAAAGAGTAGAGGAAAAGCACGTGCTTCTATACTTTTTTTCCATATGCTGATTGGTGATCCTTTTGTTTGTCGCATTTGGTACGTTTCTAGTGCATCTTCTACGGTGTCATTAGAGTGTAATGGATGAATTGTATAATGGTCTAAAGTATTGGATACTGTAGCAGGATGTAGAAGCTCAAATTGACCAGCTTTTGGTGACTCTTGAATTATTTCAGTGGTTTCCTTCAAGTTTTATTCAATATTAATTTCTTTGTAGTATTCATTATTGTCTTTTAGATATTGCAAGGCTAACTTTATGTAAATCTACCAGTTGTTGCCAATTTGTTTTTGTCTTTTGTAGGTACACCATTTACTAAGATAATTAAATATTGCTCCATTGGACGTTGCACTCCCAGAGTGTGCACATTTTGTTTTAGATCTAATGGTAAATACACTACTTTTCCACTAATGCCTTTCACCAATTCAGCGGGAGGTAATTTTGCTGTTATTGGTTGAAGGCGTATTATTGCTTTAAAGGAGTGCACTGTTTGAATTATGTTGCTCTCATATAAATTGAGTTGTTGTAAGGGTTTTAGTAGAAAATAATTCCAAATTATTTGTGATAGCACATGAAGGAGTTTGGTTGTTGTCAGGTCTTGTAGTGCAGTAACTGCAACATATTAAGGGGTCAGTTATTTTGTATTTGTTTTCTGCTATAAGGTAGAGAGCTAATTTAGAATCTTCATTGTCTTCTATTTTGTTTGATAGGTCTACAGTTTTTACAGTGGTGGCATGAGTTATGGTTGTTTAACTTACCATAACTGGCGAATTTCAGGGGTTTCAGGGGTTTTTCGGTTTTACTTGGAACCATAACGTCCCTTTAACAACGTTTTTTTAGTGAATATATATTTATATATATATATTACATTGTCTGCGGTATCGGCCATGTAGTTATGGTTAAGTTGCTCATCTCATAGGAAGAGCACTTTTTGGGCGGCTTATAACTTCGCTCCCTCTAGACGATTCCTCACCAAACTTTGCAAAAAAAAAAATATATGGCCCACTTTGAATGTTTTTGCAAAGTTTGGTGAGGTTTGTTCAAGGGGTGGCAAAGATATAGGGGGGGTCCCAAAATGTCTTTTTTTCCCATAGACATAATGGGAAAAAACTTTGCTCACGCCTACAGCCCAAACCACTGGATGGTTTTTCCACCAAATTTGCAGCAGGAGTGGCGGGTTGGTCCCGAAAGCGTGCTTTTGTTAATTTGGTGTAAATCTGTCCAGTATTTTTTTTTAAATGACCAAAACGTAAGTCAAAAAAATGTGTGATATCTATGTCCGGTCCGCGGACTCACTTCCCTGTTCGGTCCGTGGACTGGCCTCTGATTGGCTGCACTGTCCGCGGACTGGCCTCTGATTGGGCAGAAAAATTCACTGACTTTTGCGTGGCCCGTGTACATCGGGACGCGACCGCTGATTGGATGGTGAGAAAACGTGAAATGCGTCAGTTTACCTGAAACGCCCGCCATCTTGGTTTCGCAGACTCTTTTAGAGTCCGCGGACAGTCCGGCGAAAACATTTAAAAAAAGCAGCATTGCACTTGTCAAACTCAACAAACAATCTCTGGGGATGTAGGGGGGATGAGGATTGGATTGAATATGGCCGTAAGAAGCCAAAAAACGGGTTGTTTCACCCCCTGAAAGTCTGCGAAAACTCCGGATGTCCTGGGGCAGTCCTGTGGTGTTCACGGACACTTCAGATGTCCTAGGACATCTGTACCTATTTCTGCATTACAGGGTTGGGGAAAAGCAGTTTTTGGATGGCTTATAACTTTTGCGCCACGTAATGTCAAGAGGGGGCAAAATTAGAGGGGGGTCCCAAAATATTGTAAAGGCATATAAATGTGGTGTCATTTGACGAATCTGCACAACATTTGGCAAAACGATTTTGGATCTAGATATAAATGGTTTTCTAAAGTTTGGTGGGATTTTCTCAAGAGGGGGCGAAATTAGAGGGGGGGTCTCAACATTTATTGATGGCTTATATCTTTGTTGCTATTTGACGAAGGTGGACAAAAGTTTTGAGAAAGATTATAGACCCAACCTTCAATGTTAGTGTAAAGACTGAATGGATTGTGTCAAGTGGGGGCCAAGTTATATGACTATTCTATGTACATACATTTTGACACTTTTTCAAAAATAAAACATGGGCAGATTTCGAGCAAACTCGTGAGGAGCATTGGCAAGGACATTAAAGCATGGTTTTACAAATGCGCCCGTGTTTTATTTTTTGACAAGTGTAATAATGCAGGTACAAAAAATAGTCATATACCTTTGGTGACTGAGGTATAGCCTGTGGCCGTGGGCAGTAGCCAAATTGTCTGGGTCATGGCATAAGGTTATGACACGGACAATCTGGCTACTGGCCATGACCGCTAGGGACGAAAAATTGTGTTAAAGTGGCTATGTCTACCTGTGACCGGCTATGTGGTAAAGTTATTCGAAGGTAGGATAGGTTTGAAAGGGAAAAAAGTGCTTGTGGTAACATGTTCATATGGTTTTGTAGGCTGCCATGGCAAGGGAAGAGGGGCTGTGTACGTAGCCCCGCCTTCTCTTTCCATGTTGGCTGTCTTGGAAAAGGATTTTCCTTCCTACTGGGATCCTTCCTTCCGTCCCGCTATAGAAAGAGAAATCTATGTTTTAGCACCCTGGGTTCCCGCTTTGGAAACCAGGGGTGCTAATGGCCTTTATCCCCCATTTCAGGGGCTGCAACGGACGATAATGGTCTGTAGCCCTCCCTATTTATTTATTTATTTATTTATTTATTTATTTATAACGCATCAATCCCCGCAGACATCAGGCTGTGTGGTTACAGTATTTGTTGAGGAAGATGAGGTGGAGGAAGAAAGCTTACTACTTGCTGAGAAAGGAATAACCTTTCTGAGAGCATTGCGGTCATTTGATTTGGTGTGGCGGCGCATGGAGATGGTCCCGTAGGAGTACTGTCCAGGTAGTCTGCGACTTGCACTCAGTGCATTTCACTTTGGTAGCTTTAACCTTTGGTACACTCCCAACAGTAGCAAAGAACTGGCACACCCATGATTCGATGTTGGTGCTAGAAGTAGGCACTTCCTCTACCTCATCTTCTTGGTCCTCTTCATTGTCTTTGAAGGTACTGTGCTTTTTTTGTTGGGAAGGTCCTCCAGCTGGTGGTGGTGGTGGCTCTTGGGGAGAAGGGATGGCAATAACTGATGCCATTTCTAAGATAAATAGCAGTTTTGATAAAATTCTTCCACGTATGTACTGTGTACTAGATTGGTAATGAATAATGAGTACGAAAAGGTGTAGGGAGTGTGCAAGGGAAATTGTGAAGTTGAAAGTTCCTAGATCAGTAGAAAATGCAGTTCTGAACTGTCCGTGAAGGACGGATCTTATCGTGAAATGTGAACGGTTCTCGGACACATAATAATGCCGTGCGCCAGCGTATGGTCATGTGGCACTGTCTGGAAGGTTTGCAATGAAGTCAGATGTTCGTAGACGTCTACGGATGCAAAACTAGTTGAAACAGTTGCAAAAAGTGTATAGAAGTGTTAAAAATGATTCTAGAAGGTGGGAAAAGGCAGAGTTTTAAGGTGACACTTTGTAAATTGGACACAAATATTGTTATATTTGGTAAGTATGATATTAGTAAGTTGTAGGAAAATAGCATGCACTGGTAAAAACCCATGAAATTCACTGAAAAAACGTTGTTAAAGGGACGTTATGGTTAAGTTGGACTAATAAAAACCTATGAAATTCAATGAAAAATCTTTGTTAAAGGGACATTATGGTTAAGTCGCACTAATAAAAACCTATGAAATTCCATAAAAAAAACGTTGTTAAAAGGACTTTATGGTTACAAGTACAATCGAAAAAACCTTGAAATTCGCCAGTTATGGCAAGCTAAGTAACCATAACTCGCGCCACCACTGTGCACCACTAAGACTAACACCCAGGACATCAAAGATTACCTCACAAATATAATTGATCAGAATATCAACTTTAGAGGTGGTGGAGTTGGTTAGAGTTGTTAGTTTGGGTCCTAGTACTACCAACGGGAAGTCCTTAAAGGAGCGAACCAAGGACATGGTGGACTTACCTTGTTGCTTGTTGGACAGGAGGGTATGTGTAAAGAGGATGCAAATGGCACCATGGTTTGCCCAGTCAAATGGGATAGGGTTAAAACATTGGGCCTCATTACAAGGTTGGAGGTAGCCTTGCCGGTAAAACTGGCAAGGCTACCTCCAAACTTGCAAGAAAGTTCAGCACCCGCAAATTGGCAATTACTGGGGTATTCCGGCCCGCCGGACCCGGTAATTGCCCTTTCGCGTGTGCCGGAATCGGGTGATCCCCATTCCCATTTGAGCCCCATAGGGCTCAATGGGGATGCCTGTAGCACCAGCACGGTTCATAATGGTGCCTGTGCTACAGGCATGCTGTGCTTGCGGGTGCCTTTCATTCCGCCAGGTCAGACCTGGTGGAATGAAAGGCACCCGCGAGCACAACTCAGAGTTTGCGGTCCGGATACAACGGTGCCGGCAAGCTTACTGATATCGTTGTATCCGGACCGGCAAGCTTGTAATGAGGCCCATTGTATTAGGGAGGATGCTGAGAAGACAAGGACACGTATGTTTCCTCTAATGTGGGTGGGGTTTAGTACATGTTGCTTTTTTATTCACAAATCCATGAGGTTGAGGAGAACCTTTGGCCCTGGCAGATTGAATATGTTTGTTGAATTTACAATTCATTCTGGGGTGATGACGTCGGAAATATCATTGAGGAGTGACCCACACCTGTAAGGCGGGCTGTAGATCAGATGGAATTTGGTGGTCTGTTTAGGAGATAGTGGCAAGTGCCATGATATAAGATCTAGGGGGGTCCTGGCCTCTGGAAACTACTAGTAGCCTTCTTTTTGCCAATTTAAATGACTTAAGAAACCTATATAGGTTCATGGCAGTTATCCTATTCTTTAAAATCATATTATTGACAAATGTCTGTGGCTTAATCCTACACCTATGGAGTGAATAGTCCCAACATATAAAGAACTATGAAAATAGCTCCTAATGAAAGGCACATAATTATTACATAGGAACAGAAACATGTTGGGCCCACTTCAGGAACAATTTTTATGAATATAATGTATAATGATTTATATGTGTATGTCTACTGCACACTTGTTTTCACGCAGGTATAATGAACAATAGAGCTCCATATTGTGCTTGTCTCGCTAATGGAATCATTTGATAGGAGGAGATTGTCTGATTAACTTACATTATTCCATGTTCCATGTGATTTCGATGTTCAATATTTGTAATATCTTGTTTCTAAAATAACAGTAAAGATTTTTTATTATTAAAACTCTGTTTTGTCTGAACATATAGTAAGACAGCCCCTGCCTCAGTATTGAACTAAAACGAGGCAGCGTCTTACATTTGTTGTGCTACAAACAGGAAATGTCCTTGTCTTTGTCGTTGCTGAGGGTGGCAGCCATGAGGACGCCAAAGAAAGGCTGTATGTAAGCAAGAACAGATGTGTATTATATTAAATTCTTAGGATGCTTCAGACCAGGGCATCAATACTAAAGTAAAAATGGGAGACTGATGTACGTGCAGCGTTATTCCCAGCGAGCCACAGCAGGGTACATTCTGTAAAGCAGATTATCAGAGCTCTGGGATGGTCGGGGTGATGTCACCGGCCTTGTGTGCCTGTCTCCCATTTGGGTGGACAGCACCCCAGCTCAAGTGCAGTCCCACGGAGCACTGGCAGGGTCCCCATCCCTTCCTGGAGGGAAAAAGCTGTAACGTAGCCCAGCCAGAGCTCCAGTCTGGGTTTGGGGATGTCAACCCACATGGGAGAGAGGTGCCCAAGGCCTTGGACATCACCCCCGACCATCCTGGAGCTATGGCTGGGTTGCGTTACAGCTTCTCCCTCTGGGAAAGGCTGATGACCCTACCAAGGCTCCCTGGAACTGCCACTGGGCTTGTGGACGGTCAACCCACATGAGGGGCAGCCACCCAAGGCCAGGGACATATCCCCGACTTTCCTGGTGCCCTGGCTCAGCTGCATTTCAGAATTTCCTTTTTGGAAGAGATCATCTTGTGAACTTGTGTCCGTCTTGCTTCAATACCATACCTTCCTTACATATGGTGTCAGGTGTGGGATGTGTTTCAACTGATAAAAATGAAATCCATGCTGATAATTGTTGTACCACCAGAAAGGGAAAATAGAATCATTGAAGTTTTGCTCTCTCAACTACATATCTCGACTGCTCAACAAGATCTGTTCTTTAAAACACATGTATTACTAGACACCCTTCCTCTCTCCTACTGTAATATACAACAGTGGGATAGAATAATACTGAAAGTTCGACCAGCCTTTACCTTTATTAGTCCTAGTGCCTTAAAACCCCCCACTCCTGATCCTTTTTTTTTGGTACCCAATTGCATCTGCTGCAGAGCCGTCAGGGCTATAGACCAACCTACCGAAGTCAATCCCTTCGGCAGAATCAGACTCAGAAGAATCAGACAACTTCTAAACTTTATCCAAGGGAGTCGAGACCTGTTTTTTTTCTGATTCAGAAAAAAAACACAAAGGAACCCTTGGCCGACCTGGCTCATGTCATAGCCCAGTTGGTGGCCCATCAAACACAGGCTGAAGCTAGAATCCAAGAAAATCTATCAAAATAGGTTGAGTTGCACATTATATCCCTACTAACATACCTAGAAGGTCGAAGATCTAGGGAATACTTTCTTGAATTTTGAATGCCGAGCCAAACAACTTGGATGGGAAGAAAACCTTAAAAGGTGCTATTTGCTTCCTCTCTTGCAAGTTGAACTACAAATTGCCTATCAACTACTTAATGTTGCCCAGGGAGCCACCTTTGTATCCATCAAAAAAGGATTGTTGAAAAGAGTGGGGCAAACTTGCAATTTTTATCGGCAGAAATTGAGGGCCATTATATTAAACCCAGGAGAAACCCCGCTAGAAATGGGTGAACATGTCAAAAACACAGTAGCCCTTTGTATCAATAACAAATACCTAGAGTTAATAGAGATGATCACCCTAGAACAATTCACCAATTCCTTGTCCCCTTTTTTGCAGTTAAGTCAACCTAACCTAGCAATAGCCATCGAAACTTCACAAAACCACTCAGATGCAGCTAAACACTTCCACTCGGGACATCAAGGGGAGGAACAGAAAGATTACAAACCTATACACTGACCTTAAGCTCGGGGAGTAGACATACAAGGAGGGTCGTGTAGAATGAAGGAAGGGATACCAAAAGAAATCAAGAGATCAGACCCTAAAACCAAAGACAAAAGCAGAAGTGTGGAAACTAAAGGAAGCAGACCACAGCCTCTTATCTGCTTTTCCTGTAGAGAAATGGGGCATTTAGCTAGACACTGCCCGAAGAATTTAAGGAACGATCCTCTGGAAATAGGCTTTTTAAAGGGGGAAGAGTGGGAAGAACCCAAAGAGGATTTATAGACCTTTAGCATATGTTCATGCCAGTCTTCTGCTGACTCACATATGAAAAGACTTGGGTGAATGGGAAGTAAGTAAAGGCATTAATTGACTCGGCTAGAAAACAAACTGCTATACAAGCTGACTTGGTCACAACAAAAGGCCTTGAGAATGCCGCCCTAGTTAGAGTGACCTGTGTACACGGGGACAATGAAGTATACCCCATAATACCCGTACACATTAAATTCCGGGGCAAGACCTGTTTATTATCTTCTGCCATCATTCCGGCACTCCCTGAGAAGGATACCTAGGAACTCAAACCCCCAACCACTTCCCGACACTTTTTTATGGACAGTCCAACATGAAAGAAAACGGACTAAAACCCGAACCGTATACCCGGCATATTCCATCACAAGGGTCAAGCAGAGTAAGGCAATTACTGATAATTGCCCACACCTGACTTCCATAACACTTCCCCACACGGATAAAAGGCGGAGCACGGAAGCACACTGTGAGTGAGGCAAAACACCTGAGGAAGAAGCAGTTCCGAGATAGCGATTAACACAAGGAGA